>NW_003852410.1:27193232-27233278 GCF_000181295.1 Otolemur garnettii
AAATGATCTTCCTTGGATTTATAGCTTGCCGAACTTCTTTCTGGGCTCAGCTCCCCGTCTTTGACTTCATAGATTCTGATTCCAACCAGTTTTTCTTCCTTTGTTCAGGAGCCTCTGACCAGGGTTGCTACCAGTCAGCCATCTTCCCAGAATCCCCGTTAATTTATGATTTAATGATTATTTAGTTTCTACTCTGTGTCAGGTCTTGGGCATATAACAGAGAATAGTCAGATATGGATTTTACTTTTAATCCTGTGTGCAGAGTTGAAAATAAAAAACTAAACATATAAACATGAAACTGTAAGTCACAACAACATAATTTTAGATTCTGAATAAAATAAAAAGAGGAGATGGTTGAGAGTGAGGGCTTGCTTGAGACAGAGTGGTATAGAAGCCTTCTCTTTGCTGGTGACATGTGATCTGAGGGCTAATTAACAAGGATGGACCAGCCCAATGAAGGACAAGAGGCAGAGAATTCAAGACCAAAGGCTCAGGGACAGAAACAAATTTCCATGTTCAACCATGTTGAAACATGCAAAGAAAAGCCTGTGGGGGTAAAACTTGGTAAGGAGTAGGAAGATGCCAGGAGCCTGGAACCAGATTAATAAGGCCTTCTATGGGCTTTATTTTAGTGCAGTGAGAAATCTAAGGAATAGACTAGAAGGATAGAAGGAAGAAAAATGGGAGTTTTTTTATGTATAAAAATTTCTTTTGCTGCAAAGTTATGTGGTGTCCCCATATTATACCTTGCTGATCTGACCATGCCCCCATCCCCAAGGGCCCTGTTTCTATACAAGCCCTATAGGAACAGTGAGAAGGGTATTTCCAGCCACTTGGCATTGATTTCCAGAAGTTATTCATGGAATCTTTATTCAAGGCAAACCCTATAGAGCATTTCTTGACTGGTACCATGGTTCAGACCTAGATGCTACTATTTATTCTTATCTTTAACACCAAATTCAAAATATCATGTGAATTATTTCAGATCTCTGTGTACTATGAAAGGTCCTGGAATATTTTGAAATTTATAAATCTCTGTGATAGAGTATGTTTCCAAAACAACTAAGTAAGAATATTCTTAGATAATTAGGGAGCTTTTTCTTTGAGTTTAACTCCTTTTTTCTTTTCTTTTACTTTTATTTGTTAATTTATTTTAGTTGAGCTTCAACTTTGCTTAAAAATGTGTAGGGACTGAATACCTTTGAAGCAGAGTTGTACAGATTCTAGAATCTTGTAGGGTGGTACTTGTTGATTTCCTTTGGAGGGAGAATTAAGGCTCGTGATACTGTTTAATTTCAACTTTGCCTAACACAAGGGAGTACAAATATTTGACCTTCTTGACAAAGACAGATGGATTGAAGTTACATACCATGATATCATTAGGTTGTCGAATAACATCATTATTCATGATTATAAGGAATTATTCAGATGAAATGGCAAATCTAATAGAAAGCTATTATTTGTGTAGGGAGTACAATTTCACTGTCCTTGTCATTCTGTTTAGCTGAATTGAAGACAAGATATATGTATTTATTTTACTACAAAGAATCATTAATAGAATAATTTAAACAAATGAAATTAATTATACGTAGGAGTTAGGAAATCAGATGGTATAACATACCTCCAGAAAGAAGTTGATATAATGTAAATCTAAAAAATGAATGATATTTTTATCATTTATTGAGTTGTTTCATTTATGCATATTTTTTTAATTGTATAAAGTTTCTATACTGATTAAAACACACATATAACTATACTTCTAAAGAAGATTTGAGGACATTCCTTAAATTTTGAATAGCATTTAAAATGCTGTCATTTTTGCTGATCCTACTGGTGTTGACAAACTATGGCATGGAGCCAAAGCCTTCCTGCCCTTTGATTGCTTTTGCAACTAAAGTTTTATTGGAATACAGCCACACTCTTTTATGTATTGTCTCTGGCTGTTTCTGTGTTATAGTGACATAGCTGAATAGCTGTGACAGAGACCATATGGCCTATAAAGCCTAAAATATTTACTCTTTGGCTCTTTACAGAAAAAGTTTGCCAACCCCTGCAAATGAAAAAATAAGATTGTGCCCTGGTTGATCCCAAAGCGTGTGAAGGAACTCCTGGACTCTATGAGGCTGGGAGAAGTTGGCATTAGAAGTCATCTATTTAAGGAAGCACAAGGGCATGTATGCCCAGATCCACTCTTCTAGACCATCAGTTTCTTTAGAAAATCAACTAGAATTATTACAGCATGTTGTACAACTGGGAAAGGAATAAATTAACTTTCTCTGGACTGTTTTTTGAGTATTCTGGGCTGAAACTATGATACTGGATAGAGTCTAGTTAGCTCCACAGTCTTACTTTCATAGCTTTGCATGGAACACTCCTCTCATCTCCCCCAAGAAAAAAATGCAAAGAAAATTTGATCATAAGTGTAAGAATATTGTTCTTTCCAGAAATAGATTTCCAGAAATATGTCAATAGAAGAATCATGTAAGCATCCATCAAATTTAGAAGTTGTTTATCTGTAGAATGATTAATATTTTTTAATTTATAGAAGAGATTTCAAATGTAAAAAATATCCAAGGAATCATGTGGCGGATGCCTTAAAGACTTAACATATCTTTATATGTACTTCAGATCTTTTCTGAAAAAGTTATACTTCATCTTCTCAACTTTTCCTCTCATTATTCTCCTGTTTTTACAGTTGGATCTGTCAGCCATGGCACCACTGAAGTTTGGGGCTACACAGGGCTTTCTTGTGGGGCTGTCCTGTGCACTGTGGGGTGTTCCCACCGGGTGTAGCAGCACATGATCTGCTGTGATAAGGAAGAGGGTCTCCACATGTCAAATGTCCATGGAAGGCAAAGTCACCTCCTTTTGAGAACTACTGCATTAGGCGTATTCACTAATCTGTCGGTGTGCTTCCTACCTGCTTATGTCTGCATGCTTTTTCTAAGTGTCTGCATCCCACAACACAAATAGCCTCATTTAGTGTGTGCTGAATGTTTTCATGGCAGTGTCCTACTGTACATAATCAATTTCTTTAACTCAGTATTGTTTTTGTAATACAGCTACATGGATAAATGAAGATCTAATTCTTTCACTTTACCTCCTATATCTTATTCTAATCTCTGAATGTAAGAGAAATTTCCTCCTGCCCTTTTTAAGGTTGTTTCTAATTTTTATATATTAAGACAGTGTAAAATATCCTTTTATATGTCGCCTACTATTTTGACAAGTCTGTCTGCAGAATATTTACCTAGCAGTGGAATTCCCATGTTGGAAGGTGTGCATTTCTTCAGTTTTCAAAGAGCTATTACATAATCCCAACTAGGTGGTTATGTCAATTTACTCTCCACAGCAATGGGCGGAAATTCCTCTTTCCCATATCCTCATCAAAAACTTGTATTACACACTTTTTAAGTACTTGCTACTCCAGTAGGTATAAAATGGCACCTCATCTTTGTTTTCATTTCTCTAGTTATTTAGTGGAGTAAAACACTTTTTCATTTTTAAGTGTCCCTTTTTGTCACTTGCCTATATGTATTCTTTGCTCTTTTTTCCACTGGGCCATTGTTTCCTTTACCACTGATTTATACTTTTGTATTTAATAGACTCAATTTCTTTGTAATTATATCCATTTCAAGACACATTTTTTGATTTATGGGTTGGTATCTTAATGGTTTCGTGTTTGTGTATGTGTATATATGCCTTTGGATACTCAAAAATTTTAATTTTAATGTGAGCTAAACATTATTTTCCTTTTGGACTATACATTTTGAATCTAGCTTACATGTTTCCCAATCCTGAGATCATAACCGTACTTTCCTTTAACTTTCTTCTAAACTATTATTTTCTTTTTATGTATATACCTTGATATCATTGGGGTTTTTTGTTTTTGTTTGTTTTATTTTTTGGCAAGAATCTCACTCTGTCACCCAAGCTGAAGTGCAGTGGTGGTGTCATAGCTCATTACAACCTCAAACTCCTGGTCTCAGGCATTCCTCAACCTTCTTACTTGCTGGGACAACAGGCATGTGCTACTATACCCAGCTCTTCTTTTTTTTTTTTGCAGAGATGGGGTCTCATTCTTGCCCAGTCTTGTCTTAGACTCTTGGCTTCCAGTGATCTTTCCACCTCAGCCTCAAAGTGTTCGGATTATAGGCATGAGTCCTTGCACCTGGTCTGGATATTTTTTATATGTGGTACAAATTATGAATGCACTTTTCTTCATACAGAAAACCAGTGTTCTCAGTGCATCCTTTCCCCATGGTCTTGACGTAAATGTGTGGTTCTGTTTCTTGCCTGTACATCCAATTTAACTGGTCTGTGAGCTCATTACACAGTCCTTTGATTAGTATGATTTAAGAATATCTTTACATCTATAAAGGTTTCCTTTCTTTTCATCACATTTTTTTTGGGGGGGTATTCTACACTCTTGACTCGGTTAAGTGTAAAATGTATTTTTTCATCTTAAGTTCTGTGAAAAAAACAGTTAATATTTTTTAAAGGACTAGATTAATTTATGAAAATTTGACATATTGGTGCTACTGGGTATGAACATAATGTAGATCTCCATTTTTTAAGTTGTCTTCCATACTTTTATAGAATTAAGTTATGATGTCATGTTTGGGCTCAGCTTTTTAATTTGAATGAATATTTGTCACTGGCTTTTTAGTTCCATAAAATTAGGGAGTTAAAGACTCATATCACACAGGAAGCACAAAGCCTTGTAAGCTTTTTGTAATAATTTTGGGCAAAGAAAAATAGAAAACAATTTGGAAATGAAGGACCTGACCATTTTTTTCTTCAAGAGTATTGTTAGTTAAAATGCATCTGAAATGTTATTCTAGTGAAAGAACCATACCCTAAAGACCACATAATATTTTATGTATATGAATATATCTAGAATGGGGAAATTCATGGAGGTAGCAGATTACCACCATGGTTGGCAGAGGTGGGGAGAGGGGGGAATAAGGAATGGGTTGGGATTGACTGTTTAATGGGTATAGGTTTTCTTGGGAAGGGGAATGATGAAAACATTTTGGAAACAAAAAGTGGTGACAATTGTACAACACTGTGACTGTAGTAAATGCCACTGAATTGACAATTTAAAGTGGCTAAATTGATGAAGTCTATTTTATGTGAACATTATCACAATTTTTTAAAGGTATTTGAGTATATATTTTTTGAAAGTAGGGAGGGAAATATTTTGTAGTTTGTGTACTTCCCCTAAAAAACAATATAACACATGTCTCAATTCTAATGGAAATTCTTCACATAAACGTTTTTTGAAAGAGAACTATCCATGCTTAACTTCTGGTAAATCATAGGAACTTAAATTTTATGTTTCACCCAACATACTATTATGCTGTTAAATAAGAATCTAATAATTTGCCTTGGGAATATTTTTGAAATCTAATTATTCTAAATATTTAGAATTTTAGACACAGTCATATCTCTGTTCTCAACATTGTTCCAAATATTGAATTTTCTGCTCAGTGTTGTTCCAAGTATTGAACTTAAAGTTCAATATTTATGAGTTGTCAAAAGTAGAGGTTTCTTTTTTCTTTATGTCCATATCCAAAAGTGCCATTGTGGAAATGGCAATAAAATAAAGCATTAAACTAATTAATAGGATGTGGAAGGTGTGACCTAATTAAAATGCAAATGTAAGCTCACTTCTTTAAAATTGATGTTGCAGCTTAGAGATTCCCCAATAGTGGGACTATTGCAAATTGGTAATTTGATTTGTCTGATTTTCTTCGCAAGTTCATTGCTTTAATTTCACAGTCTAAGTGTATATTGGCTTATCTGATACGATGAGAAAATTTAGCCAGATTCAGGAAGTTTAAAATGAAAGTTAATGAATAATGATCTTCCTGGATATCTGCAGATCTTATTAGAGGTTCTAATTCTCTGTGGAGAATGCCATCCACAGATTTATGCATTGTTGAGAGTCAATATTTTGAACTTAAAACTTAAGGCATAGGTTGTTTTGTTCTTGTGTCTATTGTTCTTAAGTCAATTTCACACTGTTTTCTTCTCCCTACAATATCCTTATTTCTTTTATTATTTTAAATTTCAGCTTTTTTTTTTTTTTTTAAAAAAACCCCTTGTTTATCTTCTATCTTCATCTCTGTAAGTACCAGCCATTGTGTCTGAATTCTCTGTTCAGTTTTCTCTTTGGCACTTACCTTGCTATCATGTTTTACAGTTGTGTGCATATGAGGTTAGGCAATGAAGTTCTCAAACTCATTCCAGAAAAAGTGCTAGGTATCCCATTTGCTGAATAGCACCCTTCCAAGTACTCCCATTGAGAAGCCATGTGCCCATGCCTGTGCCTAGTACACACTTCAAAGCAATTTTGGAAGTTTTTCTAGAATGGCCATCAGAGTTGTAGGAGGTTTAACAATTAAGTTCATCACTCCTTCTAGAAAGGTGGACTAGACACTGGCATTAGTGCATAGCTTCTCAAACGGAGTAATTCAAAGGTGACCATAGTGATATTCAGCAATGAAATATGTAGCACTTTTTCTAGGATGAGTTTGTGAACTTAATTGTCTGATCTCATTTGTATACTGTATCCTGTGTTAGATAATTAGATTTTTAAGACCAGGAATTATTCCTCCAGAGTAAGTGCAGATTAACTGACAGAATAAAGACATATTGACGTTCTAAATCTTTTGTGTACATGGCTCACCCAATTTCTCACCTTTAACTTCTTATAAGTCTAACTGAAAATTACCATTATTCTTTCTTTTACTGATGATTATATGTACTTACTAGTTTATGGAACCAATTCTTACACCATAAGAAGTATTTATGGCCTTGATTTTCTTAACTTTTTGCTGGACACTCAAATCTGTGAGATGACTCCCAAGTATGCCTGTGATTTT
This sequence comes from Otolemur garnettii, assembly GCF_000181295.1. Lineage (NCBI taxonomy): Eukaryota > Metazoa > Chordata > Mammalia > Primates > Galagidae > Otolemur > Otolemur garnettii. The sequence goes on from NW_003852410.1 coordinate 27,200,123, forward strand.
TGATGCCTAGTTTCTAGTGCTCAATTGTGACCAGGATAAGATGACAACATTTTAAATGCTGAATGTTTACATTCCCATGTATCTCCTCTTGCTTTTTAGTTCTCTTAGATGTTACCTATTCCCTTCACATGTGCATCATATGGTAAGCTTTCATTTTACCTGATATTCAGTGGGAAAGTTGACTTGAACAGATTAAGTTTTTTAAAAAATATATGAACCAGTGAATGGAAGTAAGTAAAGGACTTTTGGGAAGAGACTTTTAGAGACTTTTTTGGACATTAATTTCCAAAAATATTTATCTCTGAGATGTTGATATTCCAACGGGATACTTTGTGGAAAATAATAGCTTTGAGCAAGGTTGTTGTGTGTAAACATTTTTAGAAAGTTCTTTATTGGAAAGGGAATGGAAGATTTTAACTAACGGAGCATGTAATGCAATTTTAAGCAAACTTTTGTATTCTAGTATAGGCATGAAAGCAAATACTATTATGATGGGACATTTTGTTCCCTTTCTATTGTAATACATTTTAGAAGATCAACAGCATAAAGATGAAATCAGTAGCCTATCCTAAATATTTCAGTACTTATATGAAGGGTTTCTTATTGTGAATAGTTGATGGTTATAAAATGAACTGCATTTAAATCCATAGCTAAAATGATTAAAATATCGTACCGAACCAAAGCGCCGCAGCTGTAGATGTTCATTAAATTGACCATTAATAACTTGTGATAAAAAGGAATATTACTGCATTCATAAATTTTATATGCAGATTTTATTAAGCTGGCATGTTATATGAATTGATTGTCTGACATCTTCTGGTTGTGGCTGAAGATAATAGTGTTTCATATGCATTTTCTATAATCTAAGAATCCTGATGGACTGTTTCTGGGTAGTTATTATGTTTTCTGTTCTGATTGGCATTTCTTTCTCCTAGGACACAATCTGAAAATATAATTATAGCTTTTGGTATGAAATGTTACAAGGTTGGTTGTGGCAGCATTCCTATTATATCCTTGCTTTTCACAGGCTCTGATGTATGTTTTTGCGTGTAGGTGTGTGTGTTTGTGTGTAGGAATGTGTTTGCCTGTAGGTATGTGTGTGAGACCGGGAAAGTGTCTGTTTGTTTGACTCTATTTCATCTCGTTAATGAATTACTTCCATTTCTTTCATGAAATGTAAATAGACTAGTATTCTACTGTATGAAAATCACATTTCAGTTGGTTATTGTTTATCTTTCAGATCTGAGCTGATTTTATAGGTCTTTTAACCTGTTTTGAATGAACAACTCAGTAAGTGGGCTTACTGTTGACTTGTCAAGTTGCCTTCCACTTTGTAATTAATAGGAATCCTGAATTTGGAACCACAAGGAGAGCTTGAGTGCAATGTATATGTTTTAGGTTAGGAGATCCAGTTTGTTGTTTCCCAGCACAAAACCCATTCTCTTTACTTTGAAGTAATCTTTTGTTTTCAGAGGTAGAGAAAATATAGCACAAAGGTCATAGTGTGCGCCTCCAACACTTCCTTCATTAGGAGCCCAAATTTTCCACCCGTGTTAAGTCACTAACATGGTCATGTTTCCTCACCTACAAAATAATGTGATGTTAACACCCATCTTATAGGGTTGCTTTGAGAATTCATCAAATCATGTGAAGGATTTAGAACAAAATAAACACTCTGTAAATTCTAGACTGTTACTAATACCTGATTTAGCTAGAGAGAGAGGATGTGAAACTTTAATCCTGTTTTTCTTTGTACAAATGAAGTGAGATGTGATAAGGAAATTATTGTCTGATTCTCTGAGTCTGTCCATGGACATAGTTTATCACCGGAATTCCCTCCAAGTTCAGTCTGTGAAGAGAGAGCAAGAGATTTTAGGGAGACATTTGGGTTTCCATGCGTACAGTTTTGACCTTGAGAAAACAAATTTAGCTAAGCCTTCCCACTTACGTAAAATGGAAATAATTATGGTAAATAAATAGTGGGTCGTTAGGAATAAATGTTACTTAAAAAAACAAACAATGTAAAATCTGGCACAGGATAAGAGTTCAGTAGGTATTGGCTCTTTTTGTGGTACCTGTAACACATTTTGTTATCTAAGGTGAGAAGATTTTTTGAAGCAGTAATGCTGTCTAATGTAACACCATTTAAACTATTATTAACTACTAAATCTAAACCATATTAATTGGTCTCCCCTTTTATTATTTCTGGCTTTATAAACACAACCAAATAAAAATGGATAAAACCACGTCTGTGACTCACAAAAGCATCATGAATATTGATCATTTTAGCCTGTGATTACCTAATTGTCAGTAGAATATTATTCCAGTGTGTTGATTTGTTTATTTCAGAGTTTGAGAACTTGGCTATGTCTCTGTATTTTGAAATTCATTACTCATTTTGGTGAAAAGTCAGCATGTTAAAAAAGCTGGATAGAATAATTCATGTCTCTTACTTAAGAAATAAAGAACACTGAGGTTAGCGTGTATAGAGCTTGCTCAGAGTGCTAAAAACCCTAAACAGGTGACATTGACCTGGAACCTCCTGTTTTGTGTGTGGGAAACTTGAAGGAGAACGAATTCCTCATGCTTTTTGGCCATTTGTGAGCATGTTCATCTTTTGGCTATGAAAATAGGCACAGGGCCTCCTGCCAAAACTTAAAGAGAAATCAGGATAAGCCTAATGAAAGTTAGGCAGAGAGCCTCAAAAATTACCATATTGACAGCTTCTCTTTTGCAATAATAGTTTAAAAGCTTGTTATGTTAGTTTTGCTGTGCACAGAATCTTTATCTAAAGCAGGCAGATGTTCTCAGTGGTATATTAGTGAGCAGTGGCACGATGGAAGCAGGTGTGAGCGATTACTGAAGTGGGCACAGGTGGCTTTAGTTAATGTATGTAGGGTCAAGGCTACACACTGTCTGGGCCAAACAGGTGTAAACCAGACTCTAGAAAACTCTGATATGGTCTTAGCTATGATGGCATTGTTTACTTCAGTGTGTTTTTCAAAATCCAAACAATGTTAAAGAGGGTTTAAGTTATGCTCCCTTACATTTTTTGGACAATATTGGAAGCCAGAATTTTTGCTGCTTCTCAGAAATGAAACACACACATGTGTTTTCTGGTGAGCATATATGTGTGTTTCTGTACCTTCTGTGCTACTTCTGTGAGTTGGAATTTGAGCTTAATCTTTTAAATTTTCCAACCAGGACCCATGCCTTTGAGGAAAAATAACAATAAAAGTGAAAAAGGTAAAATGAATAGCTACTATTATATAAGAAATCTATTACTGTGATGGAGAGAAAGGATAATAATGATATTTGCTTGAGGGAAGATAATAAAATTTTTTTTCTTTACAAATGCTATGTATTATATATTGTGACAAAATGTTTTTTTAATGACTTTTAACACTGCTCAACCTTGGGAAATCCTAATTTATTAGTCATCAACTACTCAATCCTTGACCCACCATGGAAATCTCTCTGTGCAGCAGCAAATGTGGTATACATGAATTAAAACTAAAAAGGGACTCCCGAAGATGGAAAAAATTTTATTTGCAGCCATTAAAATTATTCAGGGAAATATTATAGTTTCATATTTTATATAAAAACCCTGACACCAAGTTCCCATCTTGATTTTACTACTATCAGTTAGATACCTAGTCTTTCTTTAGCTCTTTAGACCTGTTGAACTTGACTGAGAGAGTTAAATATTATTAGGTATTTGTAGCCATAAAAGGCAATCATCACATATCGAATAGAAAAGCTTATCGTAGGGGAGAAAGCAAATTGAAGAAGTTTTATCCTCCTGCATACATTAGCTATTTGCTTATGTTTTAAACAGAAACTTCTGAAAGCGTTGACATAACCTGCACTTTTTGTTTAAAGCCTGCATCTTATTTACTTGGTACACAGCACATGGCTTAGCTAGATTGCTGCCTGACTGCATGGCTAGGACTTGTGTGTCTATACTAGACAACATAGGGCTGCTGAGATGCCATTTAGTCTTAAATCCTGGTTTAATTAAAATGTTGAAGTGGTTGTGCTGCAAAGAGATAGCTATTTCTCTGAGTTCCCAGAAGTATCCCCCAAACCCTGCTGTTCTAGCTGCCCTTGGCCTTCCTCAAGGGTCTCCCAGACTTTCCCAATATCTGGCAACCAAATGCTTAATGTCTGGACCTCCAAGACCCTTCTCTAGCAATACTCAGTTTCTAGGTACCCAACCCGTTATGGAATTTTATTTCTTAATAGTCCTATGATGAATATTGGTTGAATAGATACACAGTTTCTTAGAATCAGATACATGGAGAAACATCTCTAAACATTCCTATAAGATTTCCTAAACTGCAGAATCAGAGGCAAACCATAAATCATAGCACAAATGGGCCAGGCCTAAAACAATGCTGTTGTGCCTAGGACACTGCTGGGGACACAAGGACTCAGTAAATACGCCGATGACCTGAGCATCTCAAATGTAACCCCTGAGATCAGCCAAAGGAACCAAATGATTATATAGCAGGCTTCTGCTGGTGTGGTTTCCTGATTGTTTAACAAAGATTCATATTTAAGTCAAAGGAACCAGCCAACCTTCCTTGACTCTCTTTATGCTATGTTTCGAGTAGTTCCAGGGGCCTTGTCAGTTCTGGGGTTTTTTTCCTAGCTTTGCCTTTCTTTTATAGAACATCTGCATTTGGATCACAGAATGTTGGCTGCACAGAGCGTCTTTCAAATAGCTGAATACAGAACCTTTACTGCTTGGCATTTTTAACAGGTACTTAGAAGGTTCATCCTAATTCTGTTTGCTTTCGCTGGACAAATAGAGTGTCTGGGTAATGAACTTGAACTTTGTCATCCAGTTATATCTTTGAGATAGCAGAAAATGGAAGAATGATTGCTGTATAAATAGTTTGGCATTAAAGAATTCATCTCTGACTTGTCAGAGAATGAGCTAAACTCGGAGTCGGAACTCACTATCTTGAACTGTAAAGTGTGATGATGAAGTGTTTTGAATTTATGATAAGCGTATTTCTCTATGTTAGCAAGTTTGAGATAGCCAGGCACTGTGGGAGCCCCTAGCATTAAGTAATTGATAGGCAAGTTCAAGATAGATTACTTAACAGCTTGATGGAGTATGTGTGACTGTACCTATTAATTGCTATGCTTAAGATCTGCATTTTCTTCAAACCGTTTTGAAAGAATGTGACTTTAGAGGTGAGACTTCCAGGTGTCTTGGAGCAGAATGTAGAAATCTCTCACTACTGCTTTCATGGATAGATCCCCTACTTGGATAATATTTCCACAGTTGATGTTTCTGACTCTGAACAGTAATTAAACTCAAAAAGAGTGATAATTGTGGAATTGCGGAAGCCAGCTTGAGTCAGTTTGTCATTCTACCTTAGGAGCTTCTGAGACTCGCTCAGCGCTTCCTATTATGCCTCCCTTCATGGAACTCTAATATTTGCATCTTCACATGCTGAGTTCAGAGGCAGAGCCGGGAGTATAGTGTGGTGGTTTGATTTGCCTTGTTAGGTCTCTTACATAGCCCCTTACTAGCTGGTTGCTCATGGTCAAGTTACCAAACCTTCCCCAGGAGTTGTTATGAGGATTCAATAAAATCAAAGCAAAAGAGATTAGCCAAGCGTCTGGCCCACCAAAGGTCCTTGGAAAACATTAGTCCTTATATATTATATACCTCATGCTTCTGGGGAGCCACTTTGCTTGGGATGGTGTATTTAGTTAGAAATAGAGTTATAGCTTTCCTATGAAAGCTATAAATTAGTTTCATAACCCAATTTTAGCCCAGGAATATGGGGAGAGGGGAGAGGGACAGTGATTGGTGGGATCACGCCTATGGTTCATCCTATAAGGGTACATGTGAATTTCTCTAAATGTAGAATATAAATGTCTTAACATAATAACTAAGAAAAAGACATGAAGGCTTTGTTAACCTGTTGGATGAAAGTATTTCAAATTGTATACAGAAACAGTACACTGTACCCCATCATAGTATTAATGTACACTGCTATGATTTAATAATAAAAAAAAAGTATGAAAAAAAAAGAAATTGACTCTGTGCAAAGCACTCACTCCCAAGGTTGCTGAAAAAACTAACAGCCTGTAGTTGCATTTTTGTCATGTGTCTTTCAGAAAAGACAACAAGACAGTTAATTAAAGCACATTTCAACTAACTTTGTACTGAGAAAGTTTAGTAGCTTGAAAGAATTACTGGCAATACCAATGACTTTTTTGAAAAGTAGCTTTGGAGTTAAGGTATGTGTGTAGGGGATAAGTCATTTAAAAATTTGAACACTAACTTGATAATTAATATTGTAAATTTTTGTTATTAGAGCTAATTTTTAGGTATTTAAAAATATTTAATAGTGTTGATTTATTAATGAGTTAGGTATTTTTGAAGGCCTAATTTTTTTTAGTCTTTGTTTTTAGAAGAATATATACAGAAATATGTAAGCTGGAATTATATGGTATCTCTGATTTGCTTCCGAATGACATAGGAAGAGGGCATGGATAAGAGCTGCTAAACAAGACAGGCCATGAACTGATCATTTTTGCAAGTGGCCATGTAAAGGAAAATCCATTTTACTAGTTTGTCTGTACATTCTCCATAATAAAAAATTTTTTAAAAAAGCAAACAAATTAGGTTAGAGGACACTGGACACAGTTATTATTATTAGTTGTGGAAGACATTTATTATGAGCCCCGTATCAGCTATAATTAGGTAACCAGGGTTAATTACATGGATTAATAAGTGTAGGACTATGCTGCAAATAAGAAAAAAGGTTCCTCTCTGTTATAAGTCAAGTCAAAATGCAGGATGAAATCTAAGTTTATTGGTGAGAGTATGTCCACTGGAAGGTAAAATAGGCATTATAGGTCATCTTTTTGGATAAGTGTAAGTATTGGGGCTTTGTTTATCAAAAGTGACTTTTTGAAGCATAACAGGGCGTATATTTGAAGTTGTTAAGATTGACTAGCATCTGGAATATGACTGTAAATAATTAATGGAGGAGGCATAAGCGCCTGCCCCTGTCTGCCCTATAGATCTTCAGTTACCAGTGAAAGAATTGATGTTATCCAGTGCTTTTCTCTGCCTAACCTGTCAGGCCCCTTTGGAGGTATTCTAAATTTGTTGACGCATCCTAAGGTAACTGACTGATGTTAGGCAGCTTCGGGGAACTGTTTCAACAGATTCTGGTGGTTTGCAGTGCGTGGGAAATAAATGCTTTTTTATGATCACTTCAGTCTAACTCTTGGTGACCCTCTATTTTATGATCGGATTCTGCTTTTTATATAAAATGTAAATTGCATCTGACATATGGCTTGATCTTTTTCTTCTTTTAAAAAACAAAAACAAAATAAAACTTCCTATTAGAAATGTCAGCCTTGAACCATCTATTTTCTATTTTTGTTTATGTACTCTCTTATTCTAACTGCTCTGTAAGTGTTTAACTACCTCCTCTCAAACTTAGGAAATTGCTTCTTTTTCAATTCCTGTTAGGTCGGTGGTATATATTAGTTTAAGGTAGGCATTGTAAGGAGGCAACTCTCAGACAGATGTCCAGAAGTATCTCTTGTACTATGCGACATCATTTGACCAATAAAGTCTTAGACAAATGACTAATGAGAGAAATTGTTCTTTGGAATAACTATGTCTTTGACTCAGAGATAGACTATTTATTTTCACTGTGATCTCACAGAGATTAGTAATCATAGGCTGGGATCTGTAGATGAAAAGGTGAATGATCTATTGGTAACTCATTTTTCAGAGAATTTTAATTTTTTTTTAATTCTAGAGACTTATCCTTTTCAAATATAGTTATGTGTTGCTATATGGTAGGCTGTGTTCTGAGAAATGTATCTTTATGTAATTTTGTCATTGTTGAAACATCATAGAGTCTATGTACACAAACCTAGGTGGTCTAGCCTACTACACAGCTGGGTAGCATGTATTGTGTATACAAACCTACCTGAACATAGAAAAGGTATGGCAGAAATATAGTATAAAAGATAAAAATGGTACACTTGTATAGGGCCTTAATATGAATGGAGCGTGCAGGATAGAAATTTTCTCTGGGTCAGTCAGTGAGTGAGCGGTGAGTGAAAGCTGAAGGCCTAGGGCATTACCGTATATTATGGTAGAGTTTATAAGCACTGCATGCTTGGGCTATGCGAATTTATCTTTAGAAATCATTCTTTCTTCAATAGTAAATTTAGTTTGCTGAATATTTTTTACTTCATAAGCTTTTGATTTTTAAAACTATTTGTATAATAACACAGCTTCAAATGAAACACATTGTACAGGTATACAGAAACATTTTGTTTCATGTTCTTCATAAGATTTTTTCTATTTTAAACTAAAAATTCTGTTTTTTAATTTTTAAACTTTTTTTTTTCTAACAAACTAAGATGTGAACCCACACAGAGGATCCTCGGTATCACTGTCTTCTGTCTCTACATCTTGTCCCATTGACAGAGCTTTGGGGACAGTAGCATTATTTCCTAGGATGACAGCCCTTCTCCTGGCATACCTCCTGAAGGACCTGCCTGAGGCTGTTTTATAGCTAGCTTATTTTTTTAATAAGTAGAAGGAGTACGTTCTAAAATGATGATGAAAAAATATAGCATAGTAAACATATAAGCCGCCAACATTATTTATTATCATTAACAAATATTATGTAGTCTACATAGTTGTATGTGCTATACCCAGTAGACTCATTTACATCAGCATCACCACAAACACACGAGTAATGTGTTGCCCTATTACAGCCAGACCATCATAGAAGTTTTTCAGTTCCATTCTAATCTTACGGCCCTCTATCGTATCTGCGATTTGTTAACTGAAGGGTCATGCATGCAGCTCAGGACTATATACATTTACCCTCTCCCCTACCTCACCAGGCTTGCAGTGTCTCTTGACCATTGCCTTTTAAATCAATCGGCATTTATAGTTTTCTCTTCAACACTCAAACTTTGTATCCAAATAAAAGTATTTGCAAATGCTTTTGGCCAGTGCTGAACAGCACTGTAACTTTGATGTCAGTTAAGGGACAAAGTCATATTTCCTTGCTTCCTTGGAGAATCAATAATGTGGTCATACTTGCAGAGACAGGCACGTCTGCACCGTGGGCAGGCAGTACATTATTTTCAAATCTCTTTCCTCCCAAAGGTCCCTCCAGTCTAGTCTTCTTTGACAGTTTCATCATGAATGTTCTCCAGTGTAGCTGTCCTGGGCAACCTTAGAAAAGTTCCATAGAAAACAATATAATTAATATGGTGCCTTTTACTGGATCCCATCTGTAATTCCCAAAGCAATAGTCGTATTGCATTTCATTGCAATAGCACACTCCATGCTATGTGGCTTGGATTTGATATGTGGTGTGATTATACCCTCTGTGTCATTGGGAATTTTGAGTGTGTCTTTTATGAATACATTTTCTCTATCTTCAAAGGACTCTGTTGTTTCATTTATTTGTTCATTCATTTATTCACGTAAAAAAATAAAGGCCCTGTTGTGCATAAAACATTTTACAAGGTACGTAAAAGGAGCGTGCCATATAGTGGGGAAAAGAAGGGCTGTAAGTAATGCCTGTAGTGTAACACCTGGTGCTGGTTTTAGCGCATCCTTACTGCTGCTGTTGCTGTTGTTATTGTTGCTATTCCACCATCACCATCATCTTCATAATTCGTCTCATATTTTTACCAGACTTATTTTATTGTTTTTTATATGGAGTACAATTTCTTTGTAAGAACCACTAAGAAATGAGATAATCGTGACTAGGTAAATGATGTGGAGGTGACATATCAAAGCCTAATATGTATTTAGTAAATTAAATTCATTCATATTTGCTTGACTTGGATTTGTTGACTAGAATTATTCTACTCTGATATGTTGACCAGGACAGGACCCAGGTTATTTAATCCAATTGTTTCAAAGAGCCCTGGCTCTGTAATCATAGTGCCTGCGGTCAATTCCAGATCCTCGTACTTGGGAACTGTGTGGCTTTAACTCTTTCTTTGTCTTATTTCTTATCTGTATGTGGAACTCGTAAGCCTAGTGACTATTGGAAAGCTTCAATTTGGTAATGAAATAAGCAGCTGATCCAGAGCCTAGCACTTTTTTTTTTTTTTTAGAGACAGAGTCTCACTATGTCACCCTTGGTAGAGGGCCGTGGGCATCATAGCTCCCAGCAACCTCAAACTCGGGTTTAAGCAATTCTCTTGCCTCAGCCTTCCAAGTAGCTGGGATTACAGGTGCCCATCACAATGCCCGGCTGTTTTGTTGTCGTTGTTGTCATTGCTGTTTAGCAGGCCCAGGCCAGGTTCAAACCCACCAGCCCTGGTGCATATGGCTGGCGCCCTAACCATAGAGCTAAGAGCACGGGCACTGAGCCAGAGAGCCCAGCACTTTGTGTGCAATCAGTATGTCAATGCTTTAATTATTGTTATTACTATTACTTGTTATCATTTTTGTTACTGTTATGAAGACCAATTTCCTGACTATTACCCAACACAGAAACTCTGTGCTTCTTTACCTTAGGTGAGCTGTATCTTCTGCAGTGAGCAAAGAGAACTCCAACTAGACCCAGATAATTCACCTTTCATTCATAGCATGGGCAAGGTAGAAGGGCATTGCTCCTTATTCTTATTGGAGTAGTGCCGGTGACATCATCATCAGCTTTGGATTGATCATTAAATCAAACTCTGAGGTCCCTGCCCTGCAAGGTAAACATATTTGCAATAGCTTGTCTTTGATTCTCGAGATATGAACATGCAAGTTCATATTCTATATATATCTATCTCTGTACTGATTTTGTTTACATATATGTTTTTATACATATGTAGTTTATATATATATATATATATATATGTTATAAATTAAGTTAACCTTTTAGCATGAAACCCATCCGTCAGGAAAATAGTAATATGGAATTGTTTGCAGTGGGTTTAGAATGCGAACATTTATATGAAAAATTTTAAAAATAGTACTGTTCTCACAGGGCTGGGTAATATACAGTAATTACTTCGTGATGTAATTAGTGTGATGCCTGGAAGATGGTATGCCTTCAGTATGTCTAAGCTAATAATAATGACTTCAGACATGATTGTAATGGAAAACTCAACATTCTTAGAGATCCAAAGACAGACAAACACTCAAATTCTCTCTCTGTATCTCTCTTCAAAGAAAAGTAATACTCTGGGGCAGTGCCTGTGGCTCAATGGAGTAGGGCGCCAGCCCCATATGCCAGAGGTGGTGGATTCAAACCCAGCCCCAGCCAAAAACTGCAAAAAAAAAAAAAAAAGAAAAGAAAAGAAAAGAAAAGAAAAGAAAAGAAAAGGAATACTACAGTATTTTCTAATTCTCTTCCTTTAGTGCCCCACTCATTTTTCTTATTTTTGGCATGTTGGATGTTATGTGAACAAAAATTCTTACCAATTAAATTGTCTTCAAAGAAGAGCTATAAAAAAGAATGAATACATTCTAAATTCCTTAAGCAGTTAAAACTGTGTACTCCCCTTCCCTGCCCTGCATTAATGGCAGACCTCTTTTAATTTCCTACATTATGGAAAGAAAAAAAGATGATCATTTGATATCACAATAAATTCTTAAAAATAGTGAAATATATATTCAGCATATATATATATAAACAAATCTATATATACCTAAATATACACAAACTATATATACATGTATAAGTATACAAATGCACATATATCTGCTTGCATAAGCATATATATACACACACACACATATATATATTTTGTTTATTTATGGTAATATTAAGCTTTACCTGAGCCCAGAGTTCTTGAAAAATAGCAATAGAGAAAGAAATACCCCATCCCTCGTTTTCTAGAAAGGCTTATAACAAAACCACCCTTGCCCCTGTGAGTTGGCTAGACTAGCAGGTGCCCTGCAGGGCACCTCTGATAAGGTCTGCAGCAGACCTGCCACATTCCCATTTTTCCCTTTATAAATGATCAGCTGAGCTCTTCATACCCACTTAGTACCTGCTGACTTAAATTGACCAAACTTTAGCCAGGGACCTCTCCCTCTCTAGGCCTTTGAACTTTGTCCTGACCTTGAGCATTGGAATGCAAAACAGCCTCTCTTTAAAGACCCTTCCTAAGAAGTGGCCTAAGTCAGGGAAAAGCTTTCCCCAGTCAGTTGTCCTATGGAACCACTGGCTTATCCTATTTTCCCTCTCCTGTTCTTTCTAGCCTGTCTCCCTATTAAAGAAAATTCCTTTCTGCCTGACCTTTGAGACACTCGCACCTGTCACGGCCAGAGCTGTCTCTCTATTGCAATAGTCTTCCTCCCCTTGTTACAACTGTCTTTTGAAATAAAAGCTCTCTTTACTTAAGCCTGGAGTTGTTTACTTGACATTTCAGGTCTGTAACCTTCGTTTGGTTTCAGAGTTTAAAGCATCCCTATACTAATAGTAATGGAAGCTTCCCATGTTCCAGGCTATCTGTGGTACTTTTCATACATAATCTATTTTTCTGTCTCTTACAAGGGGAGTATTTTCATTTATATTTTGCACCCAGGAGCACTGAGACTCAGGTATGCCAAATGCACACCTCCTAAAGGACAGATGAGGAATTGGAAGATGGGTGGGACTGACTTCACAGCCCTTGGTTTTGCCATGATGCCTATCTCTATTAACTTCTTAAGGTCATAGTTTAATGTTGAAAACTGGAATGATGATGACACTTCTATCATTTTGTAGAATTATATAGTAGTCCTTGTGCTAAGATCTTTGTGTATGTTTTCTTATGTAACAGTGACAACAAAGCTGGAAGTGGTGCTCTTAGGGGAGTCACTCATCTTACAGGTTGAGCACCCCTTATGCAAATATTTGGAAGCAGAGTGTTCCGGATTTTGGATTGTTTTTCAATCTTTGGGATATTTGCATATACATAATGAGACATCTTGGGGATGAGACTCCAGTCTAAACATGAAGTTCATTTATGTTTCATACATACCTCATAGAGCCTGAAGGTAATTTTATACAATATTTTAAAATCTGTGCATGTAATGAATTTTTTATTTTACTACTCTTTATGGTGCATGTGGGTTTGAGAATCTGAATGTGGAAGGAAAAATTGCAGTTGAAGGGGACTTGAAGTGCCCTTCTTGAAAACACTGTAAAAAGCTGCGCTGCGTGCCTGTGTTTTCACTGGAACATGTCATACAAGGTCAGGTGTGGAATTTTCCACTAACAGCATCTTGTCAACTCCCAGAAGGTTTTGGATTTTGGAGAACTTTGCATTTTGGATTTTCAAATGAGGGGGTTCTGCCTGTATTTACACTAAAGAAATGTGAGGGCTTGAACAGGTCAACTGGCCCAGGCTCATGAAGTTGGCACACATCTAAGTGTGTACCTAGGGAGGACAAAACTGGTACTTATTTTTTCACATCTGATTTTTTACAAATCTCTGGCTTTATGGGTGCAGCCCCTGGATATCTACATTGTCTGCAGCAGTTTTGAGCACCCAGGTGTTTCTACTTTAACTAGTCAGCCCTTGGTTGGCTTGTCAATGGGAGTTTCTGCTAATGATGGTTTCAAGCCCATAATAATGGTATTAAATCTATTTTCTGTTTATGTTGAGTTTAATGTTTATTTATTTATTTTAAATAAATAAATGATTTATTAGGAGAAGAATGCTCTGCCTATATCATTTTAGGAGAAAAATATTTAAGTAACTTCCCAGATCTTTATTTAGTTTCCTCATCCATACAATGGACACCTCAAGATACCCACTTTGTAGAAATATTGTGAAGATTAACAAGATAACGAACACGACTATGGTCTAATGCTTGGCAAATAATAAATATGTAACCAGTTGCTATAGTGTTATTTTTAGTGATAGTTTTTCATTTTTTTCCCAAGCTATCTGTTTATGCCAAAAAGGTATAATGTCTTTTTCTGACATGAGAAAATTCCTAGAAGTAAATAATGGCAGATAACTCAACCTGGCTCTTATAACAATCCGTTGTGTTTGCAATTTAAATATTGCTATTTAAAAATTAGAATTGCATTTTGTTGAAAGGAAAACATGTGAAATTGAGCCTCCTATGCCTTACTTCTACTGTTTTGAAGTAGTTAATGATGTTCTTGCCTAATCATTAATAAATTCAAAAACTGTAATATGAAAATGAATATTGAGGATTTTCCAGAACACTTCAAAACTACTCATTAATTTAGTCCTATAAAATTGCACTATAAACATGACTGGTGTTTTTATTATATATGAGTGTGACAAAAGCCCTTTGGGACTTCATCCATTCACCAAGGCTGTGTTCAGTGGATTTAAGATTCTGAGGCTTGCATTTTTGCTAATTCTGAACCTTTCCAATTCTTACGATGTGAACCCATGTTAATTTCCCCTTGGATGAAAACAAACGTAATGAGAAAAATTATTTAGGCTTGCTAGACAAGAAGAGAATCCAGCCTTTGGTGTTGGTGCAGGATTCACCCTCCTGCCCTCTGTCTGCCTCATCCCTTTCTTCGCCCTTGATTGCTGGGTAAGCAGATGAAATTCCTGTCCTGATTATGTCACGACTGGTATTAGGAAGAAAAAAGCATCAGAATTTATGGAGATGTCTTTTTCCAGTTCTGAGTATGAGGTTCTGTAAACATTTCCCAAAATAATCTCTCTGCCTCTGACATATCTCCCAGTATTGTTATCTACAATTCCTTGTGAAGTGAGGTTTCAGGTGCAGGTAATACTTCAGTCTCATTATTTCCAAAAGGAAATTCTTTCCTACCAAACCACTACCCCTGCCATCTGTTCCATTGATTACCGGCTTTTCCACGATAAGTATTTTAAGGCTTGCAATATTTTTCTCCACTCTCCCATGTTGTCTGTTCAGATTGTATTCATTCTTTCTTGATAATGACTCTCACACTCCCCTTTCTATTCCCATCTCTCTATCCCAAATTCAGATTTTCTCTCTATCTTTCTGTCTCAGAATATTTTAATAGGTACCTAATTGATCTACCCACCTCCAGCTGCCCTCAGCTCTTTAGTTAATCTTGGAACAGTGCTCATGCAAATTAAGTGCTTTAATTACTGTTTGATTTGAATTGAATTTTATGGAAGAAACCAGCTATCTATGTGGGGATGGAGTTTTCAGCCTTGGTTCGTATCTTAACAGCAGCACCTTGAAAGCAGAGAAGTCCCACGTACAAGTGCCTGCACCTATTTTTTCAACTCCCTTTGCATCATTTACTGTAAGTCACGGTGGTTTGTAATCAACATAATAGCTTTGCTTTTTCAAACTTCTTTTGTGGTAAAGAAAAGGATCAACTCTGGGACATGCATCTCATTAGTATTAAAAGTACTCAGTCTCTGTAAAGGGAATATAATAGAAACATTTCTATAATATCACACTAAAGGAGATAAATGTCGGGTTGTCAGAAAACTTAAATGAATAATGGTATTTGAGACATTTGTTTTTCTTGCAATTTGAAATATGATAATTACTGCTATTTAAATCCCCACTCCCCCAAACTTAGCTTGCTTAGATGTCTTTGGGATTGGGAGTTTTTGGACACATAAGAAATTTTTCTATCCTGTCAGAAGTTTTTTAACGATTATGAGTAGTTGTATGTTCTCTATGCGAAAACAAAGAATGTAGAGTTGAAAGACAGTGAAGACTAGCACTGATTTTTAAAAAGAGCATTGTACAAAACTTTGCAAAATGAAAAGAGCCAGCATGTAGTTCGAAGGTGTACAAACCTTTGCAGTATGAAAAAAGTGGGCATGTGCCCGGGAGAAGGAACTGGGTCTAAGAATAAATTGGTTTAACAGACGATATCTCACGATGCAAATCTTGGCATCTAATTAGGTTCCTAAGATAATAAAAGAATGATACCATGCCAAACTAATCTTTTTATTTGAAATATGACTCTGATCGTTTTAAAGTTCAACAATGGAAGACCCAGTGGCCAGACTTAGCCTGGAGGCTTTTAATTCATGTCAAGAATTCAGCAAGACCTGGAAAGATCTATTTCTGTTTCTTGGGTCATGTCTTTTTGAGCAAAGATAAGAAAGGGTCTTTTAGTGAACTCAGTTTTGCCAGAGTGGCATTTCTTCCCTGCTTTCACAGGATTTCAGGGGCAAAGTGGGATATTGTGGGGATAATCTTAAACTACAAATAAAGGGCAAATGTATGTTCTCCCACACAAGGAATTTATAATATCCCTTGTTGCGACACAGTTTCATCCAGAGTGGATGTCATGTTCTTAGGTAAAGTCACACTGATTTGTGGATAATTATACACAACAATTGCCACCACTACCTTTATGGTGCCAGGCTCTGTGCCAGTTATTTAATCTTACCACAAGAATGTGAGGCACATACTATTATTTTCTCCATTTTGCCTATGGGGACACTGACACCCAGGGGAGTTAGGTAAATTGCCCAAAGTCAGAGCCTTGAATGCAGTCTAGGTCTTTTTCTCTTAAAGGCCATGTCCACATCCACAGCAACTTCTCCTGAAAGGATGGCCTTGTAAGATCATGATTGTGAGAATTCAGGGTTTTACATGCCCCTCTCCCCAATAAATGTTAAAATCCTAAAGGTTTCCTTCCTCTGTTCAGAAGAAGGGGTGGAGGGAGAGATAAGTAATGTGTATTTAATCACCAGCAATAGAATTATAGTTTTAGCACCAATAGCTCTTACTGAAAGGCCACATCCTGTGATTAGAGTTCAGTAGTTTTATGTGATTAAATCCTTATAAAAGTGAGTAAATTCTTACAAACCATGAGAAGAAAGTAAGGGAAGTAAGTATAGATATATCATTTTCCTTTGACTTGCAGAATTTTTTTAAAATACCAAACCTGATTCCCAAGACATAAGCAAAACAGGATTTTTTTTCTTCTTCTCAACATTTACATGAAATAACACCTAAATACTCTGATGCGTGAACGCATGTCCCCTGGTATTCCATAATGTGAGGTATCTGTTTCCTTCTGCCACCTACAAATGAAGATTTTGGAGAAAGTCGTGTTGGTTTGAAACTTGTTTATTTTCAAAATTCTCCTTCCACGTTAAAGGCTAAGGAACCAATCTGCCTCTAGGTGGTGAAGCTGGGGTAGAATAAGCTGGAGCAGCTTGGAGCTCAAGTGCAACGCAGCACAGAGGCTGTGGGCCATGGCAGGCTGTGGAGATACACCGGGAACATGTGGAATCATCCAGAATTCAGTTAGTTTTGTGCTGGTCTGTCTGCTGGCAAGACTGTGCCAGTCAGTCCTGACATGGCCAGAAGGTTCTCATAGTGTGCAGATGCAGGCAATTGATCTCCGTGCTGGACCCCTCCACATCTTCCCATTACTGGTGTGGCTGTCAGACTCCTTCTCCCCTTGTCCCCTGCTGCCGTCCCCTTTCCCCTGCACTCCACCCCCCTGTGCACCCTGTCCTGATGAGCTGAAGTTTATTCCTCCTGCAGTCCAAGAAGGGTCCTTTGCAGGGGCCTTGACCTCTGCCTTGATGCTCTTCCCTCCTTTCTCACTGCTCCCTCCTCTGCCTTCCGCTCTCACTGCAGCGTGATTACTGCAGTGCTGGTCTCTCTTCGTGGTCGAATCTCCCAGTTACAGACTCTTTCATCAAGCCGTGCCTTTCCTTCAGCGACTAGTCTCTGCAGCATTGTGCATGTGTTTTCTGGTAATGCTGCGGAGTGGGGATGAGGTCTGATGGCAGAGCCCTGGATGCTCAAGCCACACAGCTGGGCGCAAACCAAATCCTGCTCCATAGCAGCCCCACAACCTCTCTGTGGCTCTGTGCTTCTTTGAAATGGGGGAATGATCACTGTATTTCATTCTTGGAGGCGTGGTGGAGGTTACATGAGTTGATATTATAATGGGACCTTGTGCATAGAAAGGGTTCACTGCATGGCAGTTCTTTTTGTTATCTGATTCATGACCATCCTTCCATTAATTAGACTGTGACCTCCAGGAAGACAAGAGCTATAACATTTTTGGTTCAATAATGTTTCCTTTCCCCTGGCACAATGCCTAACCCCTCCCCCCCCCCCCCCCCCCGACACCCATCCAGTATTTGTTTTCACTGTGTACTGGCTCTGAAGCTTTGGCCTCTGTTTGAATCAGTACTTGAATCTGTAGTAGAATTCAGAGGTGTGCTCTTGACACAGAAATGTTGGAAGTTTTTCCCTGGCAGTCTATAGTGTGGCTCTTTGTTCCAGGCCTTCTGGTGCAAAGGCTGCCATAGCAAAGGTGGCATCCTACCCAGGATTATGACCACAGTGCTAGGGTAAGCCTTATCTTGAACTTGTGTCCCACTTCTATAAGCCACACACCCCTATAATTGATAAATTATAGTCTTATTCAGCAGCTCGGTGTGTCCAACAGATTCAAAGTAGAGGTGGTCTGCTTAGGGAAGGACAAGGCTTATTTGGGGATCCCATCCTTGGGGACTACCCCTCTAAAATTTGGCCCAACATAAATTATGATCTTTTGGCCCAAGCTATTTGGTGAACGACCAACTTGGAATGCTTAATGAGAAAGCATGGAGATAATTAACAAAAGGAAAAAGCCTCCAATGTTTTAAATTCAAATAGGGAATAATCTCAAGTGGTGATGTCAGGAACAGCTGAATGACTCAGTGCTAGAGAGAGGATACTGCCATGATGTGGCCTAAGATTGTGAAGGCTGCTATACAGCTGTCCCTTTCATCTTAAGGAAAGGGAATGCTAAATATGACAATCAGAACAAGGTTGCATATCCATTATATTATTCGTTTAATTTATGGATCACTTAGTGTGGTAATGTCCCACGGGCTGCTGGGGAGTATTTCTTTTTATAAAAGGATAGCAGGGATCCTAAGAAGACGATTTCTTTAAGAATTTCATATAATATGTTCCAGGCCTTGGATTTGTACCATTCTCACATTAGGAATGGTAGAATTGGGTTTTTGAGATGATTTTTTTAAAAAACAAAATGAAAATCATGAATTAGGCTCACTATTGCATGACATATTTAATATGAGACAAGTTAATAAAATAATCAGACTTTTTCTGGCACTTCCAGAATTGGTTCAAATGGAGATTACATTTTTCTATGTGAAGGAAAAACTTTTATTAGATTGCATAGTAGATTGAGAAAAGCATTTTTTTTTTCCTTGCCATTAGGGAATTTTCTTAAGGAATGTTTTCTGTGCCAGAGTTGTTACATATAGTATTCTTTCTTGTTATTTTTTTAAACTTAATCTTAAAATATATTTCCTTCAAATAGAGTTCTAAGCTTTGGATTGATGACTAAGGATCCCTTAAATTCTTACCTTCTTAAATTGATTCACTACTTCCAACATGAATTTTATTCTGAACAAGGAAAGAAAAAAAAATATTTAGCTGATATGGGCCATCTGGCTTTAAAATGTGGGGAATTGTCTTCCAGCCTGCATCTATGTCAGTGACTATTGGATCAGAATTCCAATGAATCCAAACCAGTAGATTCACAGTTTAAACTTTAATGCTTTGGGGATTGTAAATCACAGCACATATGGGATGATACATGTTTGGGGAGAAATGGGTCCTCCTGGCCTATGTGTAAAAACATTAAAGCTGTCTGTATTCTATGTTTATTGACTATATTTATTTTACCAAGATGGGTTTAATAAACAGTTCTTAGGTTTTTAACCTCATCGCTGGGATTTTTCAAAACTAAAAATTCTATTTGTCAAATTGTCATGCATTACAATTGCTCACTCATGTCCCCAACTTGAGAAGTGTTTCTGAAGAAGTAATGGCTTTCCTTGCTGTTTTCTTAGGGCTCATTTTTAAAAAACAAATAAACAAGGAAATGAAAAAAGGTGCTATTTCCCTGGGAAGGAAGCTGTAATTCCACGGCTAGTGGTTAGTCCTAAGGCAAGGAATTCCCCTTCCCATACACCTCTCATTCCGACAAGACAGCATATTTGGACTATGGTGTTCATGATTTGCATAGTCAAGAAACTTTGCCTTACTTAATGTCATTCAAAATATGTCCTGATAAGATTTATTCACCAAAGGGTTAGTTCAGGGACGTTTAGTATATATGTCTGTTGAAGGATTTCTTAATCTTCTGATTGGTTCATATGTGAATATGCATCATGAACTCTGGAAAGAGAGGTAGGGAGAAAAGGGAAAACAGGGAATGTTTTATAAACATGCTTGACCCTGGAATATTTGGTGGGATTCTTATTCTGCTGAGTGCGACTTGAGAGGTTTTCTTGTCTGGTTGGTACATATAGCTTTTTTAATAGAGATTTTGTAGGTATAATATGGTATCAGCTTTCCCTACCCTCCCAACCCCAACCCTAGTACAGTTGAATTTCTGAAATTGAGATTCAGTTAACAATCATAGCATATGTGCTTTCTATTTTTAATTCCAAGAGGTTATTAATGAATTGATGATGCCTTAATTAAATAAATTATGAAGCAATACAGCTTTTTATTCTAATTTATTTTATTATGTTTAGCGTAATCCATAGGAAGTCAGTATTAATAAAAAGAATTGAGTTGGGGGCAGCGCCTATGCTCAGTGGGTAGGGTGTCGGGTTCAAAGCTGGCACCAGCCAAACTGCAACAAAAAGTTAGCTGGGCATTGTGGTGGGCGCCTGCAGTCCCAGCTACTCGGGAGGCTGAAGCAAGAGAATCACGTAGGCCCAGGAGTTGGAGGATGCTGTGAGCTGTGTGATGCCAGGACACTTGACCTAGGGCAATAAAGTAAGACTCTGTCTCTACAAAAAAAAAAAAAAAAAAAGCAAGAACTGAGTGAGTGGAAACAGACTATTTTGTGGAAAATTTATTTATTACTATACAATAAGTTTTATTTTCTAGAATTTCTGGAGTCTGATTTAAAAATAATAACCACTCATACTTTTTGACAGCTTACTAATGCTAAATGCCTTGTGCACATGTAGTTGTGGTAGGTGATACTGCTCTAATTTAAAAGTGAGAAAATTGAGGCCAGGTGCAATGGCTCATGTCTGTAATCCTACCACTTTAGGAAACCGAAGTGGGAGAATCACATGATCCAGGAATTCAAGAGTAGCCTAGGCAACACAGCAAGACCTACCCTCAACTCTACAAAATAAATTACAAACATACAAAAATTAGCCCAGCATGGTGGCATACAACTGTAGTCCCATCTATGCAGGAGGCTGAGGCAGGAGGATCAGTTGAGCCCAGGAGTTTGAGGTTGCAATGAGCTGTGATCAGGCCATTCCTCTCTAGCTCCGTAAACACAGTGAGTCCTAGCTTTAAAAAAAAAAAAAAAGTAAGGAAATTGGAACTCAAAGAGGTTCAGTAATTTATCTACCTTAATAACCCATGGTGAATGAGATTTTTATCTTAGCCTGACTTTTACAACCCACTCTTTGTTTAAGTTAATTGAGCATGGACATTTATTTACTTGACGTATATACAATCTATCTGCCTTTGCATTATGGCATATGCCAGTGATTCCCTGAACAGGGTCATTATTAGAATCACCTTGGGAGCTTTTGGAAACTATAGGTTACTGGGTTCAACCCCCAAAAGATAGTTATTCATTAGCTCTGAGGAGCAGCTTGTATTAGCATTAATTACAAAGTAAAAGCTCTAAGTAATTTTAATGAAATTAGATTCAGAAATGACCAACACATTTTGAGAAATGCTTTTCTTTCTACCAAAGGTGCAAGGGTAGTAGCATTTATCTAGCCCTCAAACCATGAGAACATAACTGACTGATGTACGACCCCTTGGGTGTCTTGGTTCTTGGCACCTGGAGGCGGCAGCCAGAGGGTGTTGAGAAAGGAGATGGGCATAAACCTGAACCTGCCTGATTCCTTTGCCTGAAATGTGCTAGAGTCCCTTCATGTCTCCTGGTTCATATGGTCTTCTTGTTGTATTCAAAGCCTCTTAAAGAGAGTAACCTCAGTGTAAACTGTCACAGATGGATATGGGTAAGATGTCAACACACAAACTTCCAGTCTTTAGCACTGATGGCAATAAAAAATCAGGCCCTCTAATCTGCCTGCAAATAGCTGTAGCTTCCTTGATCTGGTCTAATCAAAGGAACAAGCCCCTTGGGCGTTTAAAGGATTCTCTGCTGCTGCTGCTGCCATTAATTTAATTGCTGAAATACAGTGAATTATGGTGAAGTCGAGTTAAATGCTGAAATCTTTGGGGCAAGGGACTAAACAGGTTAGTTTCATAATTAGTGTTGTCTTTAAGAAGGGACATAGTGTTCTCTGAAGAGCACTGACAATTACGTCTAAAGTCAGCATGGAAGTGAAATAACAAGTCAGTTCTGGTCTTGGCAAATGGGCAGGAGTGAAAGGGACAAAGTGGGTGTGAAATAAACGTTCTCTGGCTTCAGTGAAGACTTTTGGACACCATCATTTCAGGTACACAGGAGTTGTGCAACTTTTCTGTTATCTCTAAGCTGTGAGATCAGTTAGAAAAAGACACACCCTTTAAAACATTTATATCTATAAATATTTAAATGCAACATTGTGTTATTCTGTGTACAAATCCATCTGCGAGCCAACATTATCCAGGGACCTCTGATCAGATCTGAATTAATTGAGCCTGGGCGCCCTTTTTATGCCAAGTCTTTCTGATATTCTAGCTCACTGGCGATGTCTTCATGGACATGGCTCGGCCATCTTTTGTATTAATGGACTAGTTTAATCAGTTCATCACGTGAATCTAACCACTTGCTGGACTCAGTTTACCCAATTATTAATGCTATTTAATTAGAGCTGCATTTGGGATATCCTTTTTGATACTAATCTAATCCTGGTGCCTATTTCTCCCCCACTGACTGGTGGTGATTAAAATAATTGTCCTCTAGTTGAGCATATGACTATTACCACAAGTCAAAGAGGGCAGTCGTTCACAGGATCCGCCTTTGCAGAAGCTAGTCCTTTGTTATGTTTCCCTTTTAGGTTGCATAACCTTGGGAGAAGGGTATCTAACATATGATATCGCTCCTGTATTTTTTTAATAATTCCTGCTTTAGGAATCATGATAATATTCATAATAATTATGGCTAATAATGGAGCAAACATGTTAAGTAACCACTGTTGCCTGGCACTGTGCTAAACAAAACATTATCTCATTTTGATGGCTATAGTAACTCTGTATTGATCTGTAATTGGTTCAGTTGGTTGTTTCTGAAGTCTGGCATGTAGGCAAGTTGCTTTCATCTTGTTTATGATGCAGGCTAGCCAGTCCCCTTGTAAAGAGCCACAAGAAGGTCACTAGACCACAGCTCAACAATAGGGAAGAAAGACATCAGAGTCTAATAAGGGATGAATGGTCCTTATTATCTAAGATGTCAACTAAAAATTGAATTCAATTTTTGGTTAAAAAATCATCATGAAAACCCACCCTGTTTGAGGTTAGTGTCTAAATTCTACTTTCACCTCTGGCTACAGTGGTGTGGTGATCTGCTGCCTTTCCCCTCCTCCATCCCTTCACTCACCTCACCCTGCCTTATTTCACCCCACTCCACCTTCATTGGCATTTTGAACTTGGGTGTTATTTTTTACTTATTCTTTTCTCTGTCTTACCTTTGTATGAGTATTATTTAAAAAAAAAAGAAAAGAAAGAGAAGAAAATATATTCTCAAGGTTCGCATACTATAATATAGTAGCTATGTACATTGAGTTCGAAGTTGGGTTCAAATCACAGCTCTAATATGTTTAATCTAGTGAAATTTGGGTAAGTGATGTAAGCCATCTATGTCTCTAACTCCTTATTTTTAAAACTCTAGGTAATAATAGCATCTTCCTGGAAAGTTTATGGGAGGTGAGGTTACACAGTGGCTAGTACTCCAAAAGGGCCCCAGATGTGCATACCAAATGGCAGCCCTTTTTAGAAGAAATACTTGGGACTCTAAAAGTTAAGTTTAAAAAATACTGGCTTTGGTGCTCTGGGACTTGTGCTACAAGAACAACAAATGCAAGCCTGCTCACTGAACAGAACGCGCCCTCAGTGAGGGTCTCATCTGCTTTCAGTGTGAGGACTACTTCCGAATTTTAATTATTTGAAGAGCTTCCCAGGGTAATAGAAGTTGCTTTGTGGTTGCTTTCTCTTCATGTCAAACTGAAAGGATAATTGTAACAAATGAGTGTTGCTATGCTGAGATGTGACACAGCAAGTGAATTTATGGATGGGGAGCATGATCAGCATCGGCATGACTGGGGGTCTGGTTGGAGCAGGGGCAGCAGGCCGCTTTCTGGAGATGAAATAGTCATTTAAATGAACGTGGCATCTTTTCTTGAGCAATGCTCAGGGTTTGGGGTTTTTTCCTCCCATTCCTCAGCTTTATGTCCCTCTCTCTCCTGCACCTTCTGTCTGTCAGACTGGGCTCCCTGGGGAAGATTTATTCTTCTTCCTGGTGCTCTCCTCAGCATCCTTTACATACTTTATCATGACACTTGCAACATTACAAGAAAATGGAACCACCATCATCCCGCTCGAGGCTGCTGGCACTTACTGAGCTTACACCATGAGCAGCTTTGCAGCATCATCTCACTAGTCCTCACAGCAAACTGGGAGGTAGACACTATTACTACCTCTGTTTTCCCAGTGGTGAAGAGATTCAGCGAGAGGGCTTAAGGGATTTGCCTAAAGTCACAGTTGGGTTTTAAATCGGGGTTGACAAAGGAACCTGAAGGCATAGACTGACCATCATCTGAAGCTGCCTCTGAGTTGTACAATTCCCTGCTTATTTCCACTTTCCTCCTTTCTCAGGAAGCTCCTGTGGCTGCCCACCCACCTCACTTCCTACCCTGGTGCCCCGCACGGAGACAGCAATGGAACATTGGGAAGAATAGGTCTCCTGAGTTCAGCTGTCTGTAGAGTGGTTGCTAAAGATGTGGTGGCGAGGCTTCGAAGAGATTAAACATGCAGTAAAAGAATTTTGATACAACCACTTTTTTAAAAAAGATCACTCTTCTATGTCTCCAGAAATTAATGTAGTCATAGAATGGCAGAGCCAGCTTAGAAGCATTCTGGTGTAGAAGTTGTCCAGGGCCCTTGAGTTATTTATTTATTTACTTATTTTTATTAATCTGCTCAGGCATAAAATAATTAAACTGTTCATGACAGCATATAATTGCATCATTATACACACAACTCTGTTACTATAATTTGGATCATAAGAGAGCAAAGTATCAAACCTTTCTAACAGTGTTTAATTTTGTTCGAGCTTTTCCTAAAGGAAGTATCCAGTTTGTCCTTTGAACTTGTAAACTTTTGACACATCTTTACATTCTTTACTGTTGCAAATCATTCACGTAAAATACAGAAATGACTCACTCTCCGTTTTTCATAATTTGGAGTCAGGTCTTTATGTGAACTTTACATATGTCATTGTTGAAGGCACTTATATTTGCATACTTTTAATGTACCTTGCTTTTAAATTTATCTTATATGGAGTCAGTAATGTTATATAGCCTATAAAAAATAACTCAATTTATTCAAGACTGTTTTAATAAAAATGTGTGCCAACTCTTCAGGGATCAGGTAAAGGTTTACACTTCTCTGAAGACAGGGGTTGTTGAACAAATTAGTGATGTAAACAAGATTTTGGAGAGAATATTTAATCAACTCAAGAGAAGAAACTTTTCAAGCAAGCTGTAGCACTTTAGAACTACCCACTGACATTCAGAAGATTGATGTGTTAATTACTAATGATTGTTTCAAATTCATAAAACTAGTCACTTAAATACCTTTCTTTGCCCACAATCTATTGGTAGCATACAAACTCCAATGTCTTTTGCCTATAGATGATGATGTATGTTGAATCCCTCCTTAATGATCACTAATGTTATCACTTACTTTCCACTAATTTAGTCCCCTTAGGTACACAAGAAAGCCTCTGTGGGCTTTTTACATCTGTCAAATGGACCACTTCTTACCACCTCACAGGGCTTTTCTCAGTGCTCAGGAAATAGGTTACTGATTATGAGTCCAAATTAGTGTGGTTCTATTATCAAGTGTGACTGCTGCTGCTTCAGTTTTCTGCTTTAGAGTTGCAGTGTGAACTGATTTATGCAGGACTTAAAATGGAGACAGAGAGTTAGACTAGTTCTCCCAGCAGATTTAGATATTTATTTGCAAAATCTCAAAGTATAGAAATAAAGTATGGTATGTTTAATGCTTTCCCACTGAGCAAATAGACTTGGAGAAAATCACTATCAATCAGAGTTACTTTTTCTGAATTGTGCCTGAGACTTGGAATTAAGGGAGCTTCTGAAATTTGGAACTAAGTGGCCACAGAGTCCCATGTGGGTGTGAAGAGCATCATATGTTTAGGTGATCTTCATAGTTAGACTTTGTTCTGCTGTCAAAGCTGTGATTTTTTTCTCTTTTCCCACATTGCTAGGGTTGGTCAAATTTTCTGGTTCTTATGAAATACCCCAGTGAATTACATGTAATGTGAAATATTTCATGTTTTTGAGGAGTCAGGCTTCCTTGCTTAGTATTTTTTCCTCCGTATGCAGTTTTGAAATGGTTTTCAGTTGTAGTAAGTCACCTTTGCACAAAGTGAGATTTCCTATAGATATTCAAGTTCTTTCTTAGAGTCGTGGCACCAGTGTAATCAAGTTATATTTAATATCCTTTGTGAAATTGTATTTACATGATAGCTGCATGGATACAACTTCTAAAACATAGCACCAACAAAGTACGTATGCCATGGTATCAATTTTTCCTTGTCACAGTTTTCTGAAAAACTTTTAAGTTAAATATGCCAAAGACAAGATGTGCCAGACAATTAAGGAGATGATTTTATTCAGACTATTGCAATAGAGGAAATGTACATCAATGAACAATATCTCAAAGAAGAGAGAGACAAGTTGGAGATTTATAACATAAGGGAAGTCATTCAAGAAGGGAGAAGGTGGGTCTTACAATACACAACAGGTTGGTCGTTATGGTTGGAGGAGCTTCCCAGGATGCAAAAGGGTAAGGATTTCTTAACAATAACTATTTCTTGGGAGCAGAAGGCTCTGATACAACATTGCCAGGTAAGTAAAACTTGTAAAAATTAATTTATTTTCAAATAGTAAGGAAACCGTATTGGGCTTTTCATTATTGATTGTTTTATCAATGTTCATTTCAAAGTATTTCAGCATTGTGATTGCCTTCTTACTTAGCCTAAGAACTTCTAGGAAGAACTTTTTGTTATACAAATTAAAAATATCCATTCTAACTAGAAACTATTAAAAGTGATTAATTTGACATTTTTATCTGTATATATGTTATATACATATATGATACACATATATTTATGTTATATATACATGTATATATGTCTCATGTAAATAGCCTATCTGGTTTCTAACATTTTAATAATGTTAGAGATTATGATATTTCTCTTATTACTAAGAGGAACCCAACTGCTTCATTTTCTCAAAGAATTAAGGTAGAATTTATATATTTCATAAAAATTTTCTTTGGAAATCTATAGGATTCAACACTTTTTGGTTTTCTCAAATTATACGAATGACAGCCATTTATGTTAGTATGTCCTTCTTAATGCCCAGCTCCAAATGCACATCCTGCCCATCACCTCCCCCACCTTTCTTCCTTTTTATCTTTATTCTTGTTTCCAAATCTGGAGTTCCCCATTCTCTGTCCTGACACTTTTGCCTTTCTTTTATTTCCTCTGCCAATGACCTTCCTGATTTGTAGAACTTTTGATTGTCTCTTTGCATCATTAGTGATTCTTCATCTTTTTTTTCCCTAAGCCAACATATGTGAGGCATAGCTGCTCATTCCCACTTGTACAGTGTATCCTCTGCTAGTGGCCCGGTAAGTCTCTCTCCAAAAACTTGGGATGGGGACTACACAGTATAATGAGCCTTGCAAATGACACTGCATATGCAGTAGTGGTCATATGTGATTATAATGGAGCTGAAAAATTCCAATTACCTTGTAACATTGTAGTGCTATTGCTTTATTTTTTCATAAATGTAGTGTAGCCTAAGTGTACAGTGTTTATAATATCTATAGGAGGGTAGAGTGATGGGCTAAACCAGGCATCCTCAAACTATGGTCCACAGGCCACGTGCAGCCCATCTAGGACATTTATCTGGCCCGCCGGGTGTTTTTCCTGCCTCTGCCTGTCCTGCTTAGCAGCTGACTCGTCCTGGGGCCCACAGTCCGGCCCTCCAATGGTCTGAGGGACAGTGAACTGGCCCCCTGTTTAAAAAGTTTGAGGACCCCTGGGCTAAACCTTCACATTCACCAACCACAGTCCTTCAAGCCCCATTCATGATAAGTGCACTAAACAGGTCTGTAAGTTTTTATTTTTTAACCGTATTTTAACTGTACCTTTTGTATGTTTGGGTAGGTTTCAATACACAGATACATCCCAGTGTGTTACTGCTGCCTACAGTACTCAGGATAGCCACATACCATACAGGTTTGCAGCACAGAGACTGTGCACTCTACCAGTAGCTGAAGGATGGGATACGGAGACGCTCTTTGTGTAAGTAAACTCTTTGATACATTCATGATGACAATCATCTAACCATGCATTTCCATTATTGAGCAATACATGCGTATATACAGAGGGTGCCAAAAAATGTGTATATAATTTAAGAGAGAAAAAAACTGTATTAAAATTGTAATACTCTAGGCCCATTTGACTTCTGCAATTACAAGAGATTTAAGATACAATATACAAGATAATAAATGCTCTTGGTATATATTGAGTACTATAATTTTAATACTGTTTTTTCTTTTCTGAAAATATACGTGTGTGTATATATATAAGTATGTATGTAATCTCATGGTGGAATTGTTTTTGGAGTGCTTTCACCCATGCCACCTTTATAAGAGCTTTATGAAGTGGATTGGCATCTTCTTATATGGTGGCGGAAACTGAGGCTCGTGCTGTAATTTGCCCACAGTTGTCCACCTGTTAGGCAGAAATGGCAGGAACCAGAAGCTGGTGTACTGACCCAGGCACCAAGTCTCTTTCCGCTCTCCTTGATGGGAAAGCGGGTTTGCAGTGTGGAGTTCCTAGGCAATCAAACCAGGTTTATTTCTCCTTAATCATAGTTGCTCTAAACACCAATGTGTAGTTAGCAGCAGCATTGAGGGAGGCAAGCTCCCGGGACCAGAACTGGAATTTGCCCACTCTTTTGTATTAAGTGTCAAATCTTTATGGAAGCCTGGTAACTTGTGAAAGGGAACAGACCATGTGCTTCATTTTCAAAATCTGCTAAATTACTTGGAGGAAAAGGACTGGTTGGAATGAGGTTTCTCAGCCGTATAACAATTTATATTGCTTATGTGTAATATCCCTATAAAAGGAGCTTCCTGGCAAGACTTAGTAAACACATTTCAACTAGATATAAAGATTTCATAAACCATGTTCTTAGTGAGATGTACTAGGAAGAATCATGGCCCCCAGGATGTCATTAATTTCATATTAAGCTCAGAATTTAAGAACAGCTAGGAAAGGCACATGTCCACATTCTACAGTTGTGTTATTAAAGGATGGGGAATATGCCGCAGACGTTAAAGTGATCGGTGCAGTCTGGGAGGCCAGTCAAGCGATGTGGTTATGGCTTCTGATGTCGTATCCTGAGACCTAGTTCAGGTCGGCTCTCGACCACTTACTACCTGCGGTAAATTACTAAACCACTCCGTGTTTCAGTTTCTGCATCCATCAAAAGAGGATTGGGACAGTATTTATCTCAGGATTATTGTGAAGATGAACAGGTTTCATGTGTGTCCTCGGCACAGTGCCTGCTGCATACAGGAAATGCTTTTTTATTTTGGGGGGACCATTAGTTCATACCATTTGATCCTGTCTGTTGATATAGATGCCATTTGATAAAGTCCTTTTTCTGTTTGTTTTTAGGCCTAAATTTTTGGTAATTGTTATGACTCAATCTGAAACTCAGGAATTGTGAAAATCAAGCAGTTAGGATTTGTTGAGCTAGAAATCTTTCTATGTCTCAGCCACGTGAATGCTTAGGCATTTGCTGTTAATAATTACACAGTCAGACCCTGGAGTACAAGCATGTTTAGGAAGAGATTAAAGCCCTCTCAAAAGGGACCTGCTGCTATAGTCAGTTCCAATCCTAGAGGAATTCAGGTCAGCATGCACTGTGGACAGTCCCATCCCAAATCTGGCATGTTCTCTAGCTACCCATTTGGTGGAGAGCTCCCTATTTTATGCATTAGGTCCTAACAGAGCAATATTCTGAAAGAGATATCAACATTTGGGGGATTTTTATTTATTTTGGCTTATCAAGTAGAGCCGAGAAGAAGAAAGAATCTGTAACTGGTTGTGATCAATTAGTTCTAAACATCACTGCACTCACACCACCCAACATTTTTGATACACAAAATTTATTGTTGCTCTTTTACTTTCTTCTGCAGAGGAATCTTCATGAATAATAAAAGACCTAGAGATAATATATGACAATAGGAAAATAATGGGGTTATTTCAGCATCCCTCCTATGTACAACTTCATCAAGAACATCGTATTACACAGAAAGACTTAAGTCAGATGGTTTCTCCATTTAAATATCCATCTCTTTTCTTCTACCAGAGCCTATTACTGGCAACTACTGGACGGGTATTCTAGCAGCAGTATTCTCATCTTGCTCCTGGATAAATATAAGGGTGGGTGTCTTGTCAGATTTTTCTTGCTACATTAGATGAAACCATTCCTCTTTCTAGTGTCCATCTATCATCAAATATTTATCTGGAGCATCTCAAGTACTCTAAACTATAACATTGATTTATGGTTATTTGAAATTTCTTTTAGGACTGCTGACAGATTACAAAAATTGCTTGATATCTCTGTCTTAAAGGAGATCACTGAACCAAGAGAACTAGTTGATGTCTTGTTTGGAAAGGAATATGTACCTTATCACGGTTGTAGTTAGTTCTTACCTAAATAATGGTCATATAGCTTGTAAGGATTAAGGGTGTAAGTGTGTATTTGAACCTAGATTGTAGAATAAAAACATTATTTCCTTCCTTGAGGAAGGAATTATATTTATTATAGTAATTATATATTATATTAATTTAATACACATTAAATTATACATGCTGTATTAATTTAGGCAGATGGAAACTTTCAAAACATCAACCAGCTTTGAGTCAACTCAATCCCCAAAATGATAAAGGTAATTCACCCCATCTCAGACTGCTGACCAGAAACGAGGATGAATCTTCTTGGGTGGACAATAACATCATCTGGAGTCTCTATAATTTTTCATCCAGAGGATCTGTAATTCAAATCAAAGTCACTGGGCACATCAAGAAATAAGACCAAGAGAAAAAAATAATAGAAACAATCTCAGGGATAACCCAGTTAATGTTGTCAGAGTTGGAATTCAGTCTGAAGCTGATTAGCAGCAGTCGTCTTTGGATAACACCAAGACTTTCAAATTTTCCATTGTTATCTTGACTAGTCTCTCTTCCCTCCCTCCTGGATTGATCTATTAAAATACATTATTACTGGTTAGCTTGTGCTGTGGCATTACATTTTCCATATGCTGCTTTTCAGGAAGGGGCAGATCTGTTTTTTTTTTTTTTTCCCCTTGGATTCTTCCAACTCCTATAATAGGAATTTGCACACGAAAAGCATGGATGTTATCGATGGTGTGGCTTTAGGATTTTCATTTAATCAGTTTTGAAAGGTGATATTATGGTTTTACATTTTCTCTTTGCATAGGACGATGAGTAGAGGACTAATAGGGAATCTTATTATAAATAGAATTTTTTTTTTTTTTTTGGCTTAACAGTTTGCTAGTTTGGTAAAATTGCATCTGTTTCTTTGTCTTTGAATTCTTTCTCACAAAGAAAGAAAATCATGAATGCCTTCGGGGGGGGAATAAGAAAATCAAGTTTAGACAGGCTTAAATAAAATTACCGTTGGCCCTGTGAGTGGCTTCCGGGGTATGTGCGATGTGCACTCTGAAATGACAAAGGATCTGAAACGAGATAGGCTTTTGCAAACTAGAGACAGCTTGCTCCCAGCTCCACATGAAGAGCCCTTATTTTAAGTTTCTTTTTTTTTCTTTTTATAAAAGTAGCTAGCCTGACTTTGCAGCACGGTGATTTCTTTGAAGACCTTTGGTAAGAAGCGTCTCATGATTGCTTCTTAAAGCTACAAATGACAATAACCCAAGACAAAATTTTAGATATAGTCTGTCATAGAAGTTACCCTGAGTGCTTTGGAATCGCAATTCTAGGAGTGATTCTCAAAGTGTAGTCCTCAGGGAAACATTTTGGCATTATCTGTGAGCTTCTTAAATATGCAAATTCATGGGCCATACCAATCCTAGTGAGTCAGAATCTCTGGAGATAGGGCCCCTAGAAACTGTCTTAACACGTTCTTCAAGTTATGCTTCTTTTGACATCTGTTTGATAACCACTTTTCTAGAGCACTGATGGTAATCCAGAAAGAGTCATAGGGTAGGGCCAAATAACTAGCTGTATCTGTCAGAAGGAAGCATTGCCATGTTCACTTACCCATTTTCCAATAAACAGAAGTAGGGTGTTTGTGCTTTTTCTCCTCCACCATAAAATCGTTGCTGTATCTCATGAATTAGAGGGCATAAAAACATTTAAGACAATGGGGTGGTGGGATCTTACCTTTTCTGTGGGCCAGTCTCCTACCACCAGAATTTCTTTTGATCCTGTTTAAAAAATCTTTGTCACTTAGAAGAATGAATCAGTTACCTCAGTAATGTGATAAACCAAGTAGGCATTAGGAGAGCATCACATCTCTTTTAAAGACAGTGCCACCCCTTTAAGAGTGACTTCTTTAAATGGGTTTTTAGGGGGGACTGAGAGGAAAAATAATAGGCAAAATAGTGGTTCTCGGAGTGAAGAACCGACTTTCAGAAGCATGGTGGCTGGATGGGATTTTAAAGACCTCCCTGTGCCCATCAGAAAATAATTTTAAAAAAAAAGAATAGTGCCTTATTTTATATACTCACACATATCAAATATTAACTCTTCAATTATTTATGGGCCTAATATTTACAACAATGTCTTCTATAAGATAATAACCTAGTTTACTAATGAGTTCATAGGTGGCTATTTTTTTTAAACGTTTCTCTATGGGTTGTTGTATTCTCTTGGGGTTAAATATATTGTTTTTTTTTTT
>NW_003852410.1:27233466-27244160 GCF_000181295.1 Otolemur garnettii
CATTTTTTGGTTGCAGCCACCATTGTTGTTTGGCGGGCCCAGGCTGGGGATTCGAACCCGCCACCTTAGGTGTATGTGGCTGGCGCCTTAGTCGCTTGAGCCACAGGCGCTGAGCCCCTGTCCCCATTCTTTATGGTAAATAACAACAACCATAAGGGAACAGTTGGCTAAGGAGAAGTTTGGAATGATACATTGTCTTTAAAGATTTTGTTTTTTTACAGCCCACTTTTTTAAATTAAATCATAGCTGTGTATATTAATGCAGTCATGGGGTACAAAGTGCTAGTTTTATATACAATTTGAAATGTTTTCATCAAACTGGTTAACATAGCCTTCACAGCATTTTCTTAGTCACTCTGTTAAGACATTTATATTCTACACCTAGTAAGTTTCACATGTACCCATGTAAGATGCACCATAGGTGTGGTTCCACCAACTACCCTCCCTCCACCTCTCCTCCTCCCTCCCCTCTCCTCCCTTTTCCTTCTCCCCATATTCTTGGGTTATAATTGGGTTATAGCTTTCATATGAAAGCTATAAATTAGTTTCATAATAGGACTGAGTACATTGGACACTTTTTCTTCCATTCTGGAGATACTTGGATAAGAAGAATATGTTCCAGCTCCATCCATGTAAACATGAAAGAGGTAAAGTCTCCATTTTTCTTTAAGGCTGTGTAATATTCCATGGTGTACATATACCACAATTTATTGATCCATTTGTGAGTTGATGGGCATTTGGGCTTCTTCCATGACTTAGCAATTATGAATTGGGCTGCAATAAACTATTCAGTGAACCACTTCATTGATAAATGAATGGAGGTCCCTGTTGCTCCCAAGAATGTGTGTGCCAGCAGAGTAATCCTTATTTATTACTAAATAATTACTAGACATTTTAGTAAGTTGTACAGTTTTGTGAGTAAACTCCTTGCATTGTCATTTTATTAGTAGGCGAGTGACTTGGTCAAACTTACTGGTAGCAAAGTCAAGAAAGCATCTGAAGAGGCTGAAGCTGAAGCTCATCAGGGACTCACTGAGCACTGGTGACACAGTCACACTCAGGTTCTTCCTGGTGAAAATTGTCTTTCATTTTCTTATTTATTTATTTATTTTTGCTTTTCTATCTACTACATCAGGTAAAGGCAGTTGTGTAGTTCTACTTTATTAGGCTTTGAAAGAGGTTCAATAGCTCGGCAAATAACAGCAGAAACGAAAAGGGCAAACTTGCAAGTTTTTAAGAAAGGATGACTTCTTTAAATGGGGTTTTACATCTAAGAAGCGTGTAACATGTTGCCCTTGCCGGATCATAATTTACTAGAGTGTCAGAATTATATATCATGTAATAACCAAAGTAAACCCAAAGCATCTTGAGTTCTAAATACCACGTGATGCCCACGGCTATTTGCACGTAGGTTGAATTCCACCAAGCTGAGCGACTGGAGAGAGAGGCCAGGATAGTGTTTGCGGGAGAGAGCCTGCTTTAGTGAAAATATCCTAAAATGACAAATTCTAGGGATTTGTTGCCCCACTGAATATTGCAAAAACAGGACAGGCAAGAGAAAAAATATAGATTTATATACATTTTGTTTATCTGTTCTGTTATGTTTGGAGGCTTTTTGGGCTATTTGGTTTGGATTGGAAATTTGACATAAAGGAGGTCACATTTCCCATGACTGTGGGTAGGTTTCTCATGCTGAGCTTCCTCTTGCTGAGATGACAATCACAGGACTGCTGAGATACTGTAGGTCAAGTTCTATGCATAGGATACACTCAGTACATGGCCTCTATTAGTAGTAGCATTTAGAACATTATTATGTAGTATGTGCTTAATTTGGCATGTCTAAAATTCCTTTTGAAATTAGAAAGGCAGTATATAAATGATTTCACGTATGCCACCTTCCAAGTGAACAGGCAACAGGACACTCAGAATGGTATGTCATAGAAATAGAGCAAGTCCGATTTCCTTCTGATTGGGAGAAAATCTAGTCTCGGGAACTGATGACTGGAAAGACACCAATTGCTTGTTTGGAATTTTAATAAGGAGAAGAAGGGGACCTAGGGCAATAAGTCGTTCCTGACATCACCCCAAGAGTAGCAACCATTTCTATTATTTAACAGGTCTCTGATGTGCTAATGGACTATGTTCTTAACTGTGTCACCTCATGTAAAATGAGATACATGGGCTGGGTAGTCCAAGTACAAGCATTTAAAGAAGTAGAGGTGCAAAGTTTGGTTGAGGCCAGGGGTTCAAGGCCAGCCTGGGTAACACAGTGACACATTGTTTTGATCAAAATAATTTTTAAAATAGCAAGGTGTGGTACTGTGTGCCTATAATTCTAGCTACTTAGAAGGCTGAGGTGGAAGGATTGATTGAGCTAGGAGTTTGAGGCTACAGTGAGCTATCAGGCCACTGAACTCCAACCTTGGTGACAGAGAGAGATTCTGCCTCTAAAAAAAGAAAAGAAAATGGGAGGGGGTAGATCTGGTGAGAACTGACAGAGCGGTTCACTGCAAGTGAGCAGTCAGGCGAGTGGGACTGCAGGTATAAACCAGGGGTGGGAGGACCTCAGGCAGATGGTGAAGAGTAGAGAGCTGAGAAACGAGGGGAACCAGCAGGAATGCAAATGTGGCTGCAGTGTATTCGGTCCAGGGTGTGAACCTCTGTGCATGGTGGGAGAAGGTGCATGATTTTGAACAAGCCTAGAGACATGTGAAATCTTTTGTTTCTAGAACACTGAGTTTTTCAGACATTCTCTTTGGAGAATTCTTCTCATTCTAAAAGTCAATATATGCCCCCTGCCCTTCAAGCAGCCTGAAAATTTAGAAGAAAGGAATTCTGGACACCCAAAGGTCAGGAGACACATGATACCCAAAGAGCAGTGAGGGCTATTTGCCATCCTACCAGCTGCTTGGTGTGTTTCCGGTGGTTAGAAACGTCAGAAGGCAGACGTGTTTCCAAGCAGTATTTTTCAGTCTTTCAATCTCATGGCACACTTGAATCTATAGTTAAGCTTCTGTAGCACACTTAAACTATATTGATCAAAATAAAAAGAATAAAGAAAGGAACATTTACTGTGCTTTAAACTTCTTTCAAAAATAATTTTTTTAAATCTTTTTTTATTATTAATGCAATCATAGGGTACAGTGTGGTGTTTTCATATGCAATTTGAAATATTTTCATCAAACTGGTCAACATAGCCTTCATGTCATTTTCTTAGTTATTGTGTTAAGACATTTATATTTTACTTTTAGAAAGAATCACTTGTAAGATAAACCATAGAGATGATCTCACCAATCACCCTCCCTCCAAAAATAGACCTGCCATTTGATCCTACAATTCCTTTATTAGGTATATATCCAGAAGATCAAAAATAATTTAATTGATGATTTTAAAATATTTTTGCGGAACACCTAAGAGCCTCTCATGCACACCAGTGTGACACAGCACCCCAGTTGAAAATCACTGATCTAGAGGAATCACTGACTGAGACCATTTGACTCTGGTGTCGTCCCTCTGATCACCTGTAGTTCTTAGACACAATATTCAAAAGTAAAATAAAAGCAGAGTTCAGAAGTGGGTGGCTCGGGTGGCTAAAGCTTGAGTATATCTACAGTATCATCCCTATAATGACCCAAGGCTTGCACGTAAAAGTCCTTTTACTCAAAAACCCTTTTACTCCTTACAGTAAAAATCCTTTTACTCTGCTCAGTTATGACAAGTAGTTGACCATTTGAAATAGTTAAAGCAACACATTTTACATTAGAAAAAGATAAATACAATTTAAATATTTTCTTTTAACTTAGGACGTTAAAATGTGTGACTGTTCCCCCCACCCTTTGAATCTCTAGACCCTTCTTGAATACAAATTTACTACTGGAGTCCCACCTCTACGTTTTCTCACATATGACACCCATACAGCAACCCATATAGTTTCTTCAAAGTGGAGTAAAAACGTGGAAGCCTGCAAAGCAATCCAAGGCACAGTTCTTGTGGAATTTTACCATGTTTTTTCTCACTTTGTAAACATTTCTCTTCTACATCTAACTTAAAGCCAATCAGTCTCATCACTTGGATTTATCTCATCTTTCCAAGGAAGTTATGGAAGCAATGGCTCTATTTTCTTCAGCATAATTCATCAGTTTGTTTTATGCTTAAATCATATAAATATACTCACAAGTACAATAGGTTCAGTAACGGAGGTACTGTATACATTCCTGGTAAACATGCAACTGAGCTGATTAAATTAGATTGTGTAG
The DNA here is from genome assembly GCF_000181295.1 of Otolemur garnettii. NCBI lineage: Eukaryota > Metazoa > Chordata > Mammalia > Primates > Galagidae > Otolemur > Otolemur garnettii. The sequence continues at coordinate 27,237,722 of NW_003852410.1, forward strand.
TAGTCTAGAAGGTAGCCCTAGGCAATTTGATATTCTGGGCACCATGGACAATATTCATTTCTTCTAGGAAGAGGCTTGGTTACCAACCCAGCAATGTGCTTCGCTGGTGATCAGTAACAGTGTTTTTATTTTCCCATTGTCTCAGTAAAATAAGAATACCTACTTTTGAATTTGAATTATAGTTTTTTTTTTATTAAATCATAGCTGTGTACAGTAATGCAATCATGGGGTACAATGTGCTGGTTTTATATACAATTTGAAATGTTTTCATCAATCTGGTTAACATAGCCTTCATGGCATTTTCTTAGTTATTGTGTGAAGACATTTATATTCTCCACCTAGTAAATTTCACATGTACCCTTATAAGATGCACTATCGGTGTGGTCCCACCAATTACTCTCCCTCCACCCATCCTTTCCCCTCCCCTTCCCTCCGTTTTCCCTTTCCCCTTCTTCTTGGGCTATAATTGGGTGTAGCTTTCATAAGAAAGCTTAAATTGGTTTCATAGTAAGACTGAGTACATTGGTACTTTTTCTTCCATTCTTGAGATACTTGGCTAAGAAGAATATGTTCCAGCTTCATCCATGTAAACACGTAAGAAGTAACGTCTCTATCTTTCTTTAAGGCTGCATAATATTCCATGGTGTACATACACCATAATTTATTCATCCATTCATGGGTTGATGGGCACTTGGGCTTCTTCCATGACTTAGCAATTATGAATTTTATTTAAGTTTACAATATATAGGTAGCTTATGTGATTATGTTAAATATTTTTAATTTAAAAAGTCTTAAAATACCATGATACATCATCTTAAGCAGCTCTTGTTGAACTTGAAGTGTGTTGATCATCTATTCATCTAAATGACTCATCATCATTTTTGGGTAGAGGGAAGGGGATATTTTAATTTAAGCGAGTCTATTAACTAAATACTTTTAGACTATAGATCTGGACTTTCCCTGAATTTAAATGTTGATTGTTTTGCATGAAGAAAATCCCTCTCTTAAATTTAGCAATGTAAATATGGATTAACATCTTAGATGCCTACCTCCCCACACATGTGTGATGTTCAATTCTATGTAATTTTGTGGTCTACTGCAGTCACTGCATTGTAATAGGTACTGGAAAGAACAGATAAAATGAAAGACCTGATCCCTGATCTTGGAAGCAATAATCTCTTGCAGCAGGAAGCAGAGGAGGAAGAGGGTATATTCACAGGATCAGGCTGATGAAGTCAATGTCTCAAAGCGTAGTTTTGGGTTGAGGATATAAATTTGAACTAGTGTGGCCAAAGAAGTGCTAATAAGAAACTAGGGCTTTTCTTTCTTTCTTTCTTTTTTTAAGTTTGATACAGGGGAAAATTGGGTTTTGCTACTCAGAGGGAGAATAGTGAGTTAAGTTAAGAGCCAGGCTTTGGAGTGTAGAGTTGGGCTCAAATTCCTGTCTTGCTGCTATTAACTATGTATTCTCATCTAATAACTATGTATTCTGCATCACAGTACTGCTGTGCTGCAGTTGTTGAGCACCTATGATATCGGGATGATGGGAGCCATCTCATAAAGTGGTGGAGGTTAAATGACTATGTACATTGACAGTGTGTAAGATTTTTAAGGATACTTCAGAACTCCACAAATATTAACTGCTGTTATCATTATGATAATGATTTATTCACAATTATATATAGCATGTGGACTCAAACCTATCTTAGAACTTGTTCTAGTTTCATCTTCACCTCTAGTTAGCCATCTGATCGTAGGAAATGGGCTAACTTTTGATGTTTTTTTTAATTACATAATGTTTAAAGTACTTTTCAACACAGAAGTGCTAGGCTAATGATACTAATAAATTTACATATTAAGCAACTGCTTTGAAAGCAGTAAAATGGATTAGCTAAGACCCTGGCTGAGGAAAGCAACAGACTGTCCTTTGGTGTCTATTTATTTAGTTGCTGTGTGACCACAGGCAGACGACAGCCTGAGAATCATTCTCTTCATCTATAAAATAAGGGTAAAGAAAACACCTGAATTAATAAGGTTGCTCATTGATGAAATGAGAAAATGCACGTAATCCCTGAGCACAGTGGCCAGGATATTGTAAACGCCATACATGGGAGTGACAATGATGTGTCATGCTGGGCATAGAGAAGGGATTCAGTACCTTTTGGCTGAATGAAGGATTAATAGAGCTTTGCTATTTTTCTTTAAGGTAAATGGCTAACAGGAAGGCCTCCTAAAAGCACATAGAGTGAATTTTATAACTTAATGGAGTGTTTGTTTACAGCTTGAATGTACTGTGTAATTAGGTCCCTTTTATTGCAAATCCACCCCTCTTCCTTCTGCCTAAATGACATCAGTATCCACATTAAGAAAAAAATCTTTGCCTGGCTCCAGCAGTCTTGCCCACATGTTTAAGATTTATGGATGCCAACTATTGATCAAAAACACCAGTGATGAGTTTTTAAGGTATATGATCTTCTCATTTTGTTTGCCTCTTTGCAAAATTTCAAGAAAGCTGTATTGAACTTGAGGTTTTAATGGATCTTTCCTGTGAAGTTGGGACAGAGATTGATGTCATAAAAAATAAAATCAAGTAGCAAAGTAAAAAATGGGAGGTACATGTTGGATGCTATACTTTATTTCTACTTGAAAATTTGTGTTTAACTTTTTCTGTAGTCTGTGAACTTTCATCTACAGCAGAACATCCTCTGGAATAGATGGGCAGTTAAATGAATCACAGGCTAACAGTGTTTACCTAGACGTTCGGCAAACATTTTCTCATGATGATTTAAATTTAAGACTCTATACTGTAAGAAATTGAATAAAATTTGTACTAATTTCAAGGTAAAATATATTAGTAAAGAAAACATATTTTGGCTCATTTCTATGAAGATGAACAATGTACACTGATTAGAACATAAACTCCAAGATGGCAGGTTTTTTTGTCTGCTGTGCTCACTTCTGTGTCCTGAGCACCTAGAACAGTGCCTGGCATACAGTGGACACACAGCAGACACTTGCAGAAGATTGTTGAACGAAAGTAACGCAATGTGGCATTTATCTCCACTCTAAAAAGGAACCGAAAGAAGGTCCAAGCTTTTATGTGCCTGGAGGTATTAGTTTTTTAGCTTCCTCACCTATGTAAATGAAATGTTTACTTTGATATTTCAGCCGGCGTGTGCACCATTCTTCATAAATCAAGTTGTCAGTTTAGAAAACCATTTTTTATTATACCATGAAGAATATAAGTCCCCCATACTACATCAACTCCTTGACTATATCAGGAGGGTTGTGAAAAACTGCCTTGCCATCCTATCTGAATTTTTCATTTAAAAATCAACTCCAATAATACTCAGTCATTTACAAGTCAGACTCTGAAAATGTTGGTGGCTCAATTTGCATACTTTATCCATTATGAGTGTTGTTAAAGGACTGGAAGTTTACGGTTTGCAGTTACTTCCCACGGGGCTTCGGCCAAAGGCTGGTATGAACGGAATAGCCTGCTTTTCAGCACAAATCATGGAGGAAAGCCTGTGTGTGGCCATGGCTTGCCCCAGCCCCACACGGTCATCTTGGCTGCTGACGGGTTGATTCGGGGTGGCCCTGCAATGCAGTACTGCTTTTCTTCCATGCAATTGAGTCTGTCCAGTCAGTTCAGAGAGGTCATGCCATGAAAGTTACCTTTTTTGTCACATAGCCTACAAAGCGAAGGATACTTTGTATTTTAACCCCGGGTTTATTTTTTTTGGAGGAAATATAAAATAAACTGAAAAAGAAAAGCTCTAATACATGTTACAGATGAGAAAAGCATTGTTTCAAGGGATATCTAGTTCCTTTGATTTTAACTATGTCTGCTGTACTTGGAAAGATGTTATTTCAAAAATGGCACACCGAAGTGTGAACCTTATGATGGGTGGTATGCAGGAGTGGGTAAAAAATGTGAGAGAATTTGTACTTAATTGGACCAAGTAATATACCTCCTGTAAAATGTTTCAAATTAATTAATAGGAAAAATGCAGGAGTAAATTGAAGAGAAATTATTCTTTCTGATATTCTCTGGGATGAAACAAGCTTTATCTAGAATAACACTAGTATGACTATTTCAAAGCATTGAAGAAAATGGCAAAAGAAAACAGTTTAGATTTATTGTTTAAATCTGAAATAGAGACAAGGTAATGTACATCGGGCAGAATTTTCAGTGGCAGAGAAATGTGACATTATTACCCCAGAGGTCATTGGGTGGGGGGGAGGGAAGGGGGCGCTAGGAAAGTAGGGTCAAACTCACCTGGCCGTGTGATATTGATAAAACCCATGAATGTATCCCATGTCCAGCTCTGCCATCCTTCATCTCACAGAATAAAGGAGAGAGAAGGAAGAGAATATGTAAGAAAAAGATACAGTCATGAGTACTGTTGATTCATGCAAAGTATTTAACTTGCTTGTTCTTTCAAAGTGACTATAGGCATATAGATTGATTTGAGATTTTATTATCAATAGAGATTTGAAAGAGAAAAATATTTATTCTCTACATACTGAAAAGTAGACAGTGGGACTCACCTGCCAAAGACTTTGAAGGGAGATGAAAATGCTGAGAGAAATAGAGGGTGTAGATGAGGTTATCATTAAAGTAATTGGTTGAGCAAGGTGCAAGATAAGGGTCCCTTTTCAATATCTTACACCAAACGCAAAAATAAACTCAAAATGGAATAAAGATTAAGGTGTAAGATGGGAATCTATAAAACTCTCAGAAGAAAATGGGAAATCTTCATGCTCTTGGTGTAGACAATGATTTCTTGGATATGAGACAAGAAGTGTAAGCTCCTAAACCAAAAACTAGGCAAGTGAGACTACATCAAACTCAAATGCTTCTGCACAGCAAAAGAAACAAATCAACAGAGTGGAAATCCAACCTGTGGACTGGGAAAAAATAAAAGCTGCAGATCTGAAAAGGGATTAATGTCCAAAATATACAAGGGACTGCTACAACTCAATAGGGGAAAAAATCCACTCAAATAAATATCCTAATTAAAAAATGATCAAGGGAATTGAATAGATGACAACAAATGGTCAAGAGTTATAAGAGAAGATGCTCAACGTGGCTAATCATTGGGAACCTGTGAATCAAAAACCACAATGAGATAACACTTCCCACATGAAAGGATGCCTATTACTTACAAAAAGATAGCAGATGCTGGTAAGATAGGTGGAGAAATTAGAACTCTTATACACTGTTGATAAGCACATAAATTAGTATAAACACTATAGGAAATGGTATGGAGCCTTATAAAAATAAAAATAGAATTACCACCTAATCTAGCAATCTCATTTGGGGGCATTTATCTAAAAGAATCAAAGCCAGATTCTTTGTATCCCAAAGGATATTAGCACTCCCGTATTCATTGCAGCATTATTCACAATAGTTAAAATATAGAAACAACCCAAGTGTTCATCCATGGATGCTACATTACACAAATGTGACAACCACACATCATATTTCACAGCCTTAGAAAAGTATACAAAATCTAAAAGAATCTAATTCATAGAAACCAAGAGTAGTAATAGTGCTTTCTAGGGGCCATGGAGTCGGAAAAATAGAGTTGCTGTTAAGTGAGTATAAAGTTCCAGTTATGCAATATGAATAAGTTTTCAAAGCCTACTGTACAACATTGTACGTAGAATTAACAGTTTTGTGTTCACTTAAAATTTTAAGATGTATGTACATTACAGTAAGAAAAATAAGGTACTCAGATGAACTTCTAACACGTGTTTTGATGTCTTCTAATCTTATAGGTAAAAAACACAAAAATATATTTTTAAAAACTATCACCATATAAACAAGTGTAGATGATGTGGTATTAGTAGGTGACAAAATCCAAGAAAGGCTCCTGGGTAGTTTGGCAGCATGTTAATTTTACTCTGATTACAAATCCTATTGATACCAGACTTTCAGGTTCTTGGTCTCAGTGCTTTGAAGAATAAATCCACGGACCACAGTGGCATCAGTGGCAAGACAGAATTTATTTACAGAAAAAGAATACAAAAACACTAAAGTTTCTAGTAGGGAGAGAAAACCCAATTTGGGAGAGAAAAGCTCTCTCCGTTTTTCTCTCTTGGCCTCTCTCCGTTTAGCGGTCTATGCAGGTGCATGAGTTCCTTCTATATGAGGCCAGGAAATGAATGGACACAGTCTCTTCCACTGGGACAAGGTGAATGAATGTACTAATGAATGGACACAGTCCCTTCTGCTGGGGCAAGGTGAATGAATGTACTAATGAATGGACACAGTCCCTTCTGCTGGGGCAAGGTAAATGCATGTACTAATGAATGGACACAGTCTCTTCCCCTGGGGCAAAGTGAATGAATGTACTAATGAATGGACACAGTCTCTTCCACTGGGACAAGGTGAATGAATGTACTAATGAATGGACACAGTCCCTACCCT
>NW_003852410.1:27244180-27288286 GCF_000181295.1 Otolemur garnettii
TACCCTGGGGCAAGGTGAATGAATGTACTAATGAATGGACACAGTCTCTTCCACTGGGACAAGGTGAATGAATGTACTAATGAATGGACACAGTCTCTTCACAAATATGAGGCCTAGGAAACTTACATGAAATTGACCTAGGCACAGGAAATGGGGGTTCTGTATTTAGTCATAAGTGTAAAGGGAAGGAGACACCAAGGTGCCCGTGTCTCCCCAGCAGTTGTCCGGTCCCTTGGCTGCTGGAGCCTCAGGTGGGGGAGGGAGGCTCCCCTCCTTGCCTACACTCCAGCCCGCTGGTTCCTCTGCCGGCTGCCTGGGCACCAACACTGCTAAGGTGGAGGGTGGGTCCTCCCAGCTGGGCTGAGCTGGCTGGAGTGCCACCTGTCCTGTGTCACTATCTCCAGGCAAACCATGCCAGCTATGTAAGTCAGTCAGGAGCAGTTTTTTTCAAGGAACACTTTTTAAGGATCCTATGACCTTTCTCAATTGTTTAGCTGTGAAATTTAGAAGTTGTGTTTATTTGTAAAGTGGCCTGCTTTCTAGGCATCCCTTGCTTATGAAGGAGTATTAAGCCAAACTTAAAAGCTTTTGAAAGATCTTCTGTGTTATCACAAAAATCCTATGAAGGATGTATTTGACCACTATCTTACTTTGTACTGTTTTTATCACTATTCCATCAGCGTATTAAAGATGACCCATATCTACACATGGTCACACACATTTTACCCTGAGAACTCAGACCTTTTCCTTATTAATTACAGTAGAACCTTCATTGTTACCACCTCCCTACACTGAGCACCTCCTTACGTTGACTTAATTTTCATAGACCCGACATGTACCGCATGGACATATCAGTACAGTAGGCCTGGTTCCTTATGTTGACCATCTCTGTATGTTGACCAGTTTGTTACAGCTCTGTGGGTGGCTTACAGAGGCCCTGACATATAATAGCTATATAGATTATTTTCCCTCTGGTATCTAAATTGGATTTAATACTAATTTTTTGGCCACTTACAATGTACTGGGAATTATATTGGCCCTGAGAGTGAAAATGTAGGCCCTACCTTCACTTTAGTGTGTTTCAGTAAAGTGAACAGAGGTATAAATAGTCTCATTTCCTGTTTCCCCGAAGATCAGTAGGCAAGGAGCCCTGAATAAATAAATGGGGCAAGAATTAATTTTGTGTCAAGGTGATCATGAAAGGTTTCCTGAAGGGGACTCTGAGTGGGTGTTGGAGAGTCTGTAAGTGCTTGCCAGGAAGGCCAGTTTGAACCATTTTCTGCAGACGGAACCATCCCAGTGGTGTTCAGCCTGTGGCCCAGAGGCCAAATGCAGATTATGAGAGGACTATTTAGCTTATATTTGGTGTCAGATATCACAAAAATTATGCATGGGCTTTGTGTGTGTGTGTGCTCATCAGCTTTCATTAGTGTTTGTGTATTTAACGTGTGGCCAGCACAAATCTTATTCTTCCAATGTGCTGCAGAGAAGAAAAAAGGTTGGACACCCCTGATGGCCACAGGGTGTCCATGCCATGCTGGGGAAACAAGCAACGGTGACTTAGGGACTGCAGCTCTGTCACTTGCTGGGTACGTGTCCTCTGGCATGATAATTATAACAGCTTGTGGAACCTCCTTCCTTCACCAGTAAAACAATAAACAATAACATATTTTAAAACAACTAATAGCAAATTTTAAATGCCTTACCACCAAAAATAAGGGAGACAATGTTATGTTAATCAGTTAAAGCATTCTACATTATATATCAAATCATCACATTGTACCCCATATATAAATATACAGTTATGACTTTAATTAAAAATTAAATAAGAAACTAAAGTCTTAAAAATATATAAATAGTAATCAGAATATATACTAACACAATACTGAAAGCATAAGTGTTCTCTTTTAAGGATGTATGTGTGGGAGATGGGAAATGCCAGTGGGAGGGGCCGTTGGCAAAAGATGAGGATGAGATCTGTGAATCCAGCAGCAGGCAGGTTCACCTGCCACACTGAGGGCTCTGAAATGATTTTACAGAACAGAGTTGTGGGGGTGGGGGGTGGTTTAAGTCATTAATTGTTCATTGTTAGTCAGTTTGTCGAGAACATTTAAATCATTAGGCCAAGATCATAAGGAGATTATGAAGCAAGAATGTTGGACAGAGCAGGTGGGATGAAGTTAATGGTAATTTATGGTCTTAATCACAACATTAAATAAAAAAAAAAAAAAGGACAAAGGAAAGGGGGCAATGTAGCTGGGCACCCGTAGCTCAGTGGTTAGGGTGCCGGCCACCTGCTCCAGGGCTGATGGGTTCAAACCCAGGCTGGGCCTGCTAAACAAACAACAAAAAAAAAGCTAGGCATTGTGGAAGGCACCTGTAGTCCCAGCTATTAGGGAGGCTGAGGCAAGAGAATCACTTGAGCCAAGGAGTTTGAGGTTGCTGTGAGCTATTATGCCAGGGCACTCTACCGAGGGTGATAAAGTGAGACTCTGTCTCAATTACAAATAAATAAAAGGGAGCAATGGTGCTTTAGAGTAGTTGAGAATTATCACTGCCCTTGAAACTATTGGCTTAATCTCAAAGTATGAAACATCTGGAAGTGATAGAGATCTTTGAGTAGTAGAGTACATCAAAACCTTTGATAGATGTGATCTTCCAATATTCAGTAAACGCTTAGAGTCATCAAAGAGTTGGTGACTGTTATCTGAACTTGATGGAAGTAAGTACAGAAAACAGAAACATGAAAAATACCAGATGAGATTTACAAAAAGATAACGAAGAGTGAAATACAGTGATTGGAGAGATAAGGATATAAGGGAATAAAATGCAGTATTTTAGCTAATGGGATTTGTAAAAATAACAGTGCAAGAAGGTTAGTTAGGACAGAAAAAAAAAAAAAGTAGCCTATAAGCCGGAAGAAACTAGAGCAAAATGGGATCAAGTGTATGAGAATCAAGTTTACTCAGAAGTGAGACACGTCATAAGAGCAGGGACTATATTTAGGATTGGGGAGGTAGAAGGCAGGAGTCAGTTCTATTTTAAACTTTTCTAGTTCTCTTTTTCTGAAGAAGAAGAAAGCTAATGTTTGTACAGGAGTGGCTACTGTCAGCCACTGTGCCAAGTGTGAGCAAGTGGCAGTAATGGAAAAAATCATCTGTAGGCAATTCAGTGAACTGATTACTCATTCTTTTCTCGGTAGGATACAATGATCTCACTGTGTCCTCACAGCTGTGTGGAGAAGTGGGGGTGGGGGCCTGTTTTTCCTGCAGATTGGAGGTGGTGGCTTTCTTCATGTGGCTCATTTTGGTGCCCAGGACGGCAGCTTTGCCTTTACCTAGAGTGTGTTCAGAGTAGCCAGCATCTCCCAGAGGGAGAAGCAGAAACTTGTTAGGGCGTAGTTTTGGCGGTGGTCCCCTGACTTCCATTCACACTGTGTGCAAACCACTTGGCCAAGCCCAACAGCAAAGAGGAGGAGGTCCACGTCTCCCAGGGGTCTGGGAAAGCATACTTGATCTCCAGTAATCTTGTTCTGGTCCTCATTTAGCCTGTTGTTGCCTAGACTTATACACTTACAAAATGGATATAGTGATTCTCACTTTAGGGGGTGTTGTGGTAAATTCAACTGGTCTATATATGATTACATATAAGGGTTTTCCACAGATGGTAACCTTTCCATCATCTCTTCTTCACTGTGCTATTCTCATCTCAACCACATCTTCTCTGAGAATCCCCTTTGGCCCTCTGTATTATCATTAGAGCATTATCTACCACCATGTGATAGATATTAGATGTACATCGAGAGGCTGGGGCTGTGTGCTGAAAGGTGTCGGAGAAATGGTCCTGGTGACGCTCTTGCTGGGGCTTGCATGCTCTCTCTGCCAGGATGTCTGGCAAGGCTAAGTAGACCTTTTACTTCTGTTTCCTTAACCTTCCTGGGTATTAAGTTGTGGCACCTGTTCATGAAATTCTTCCTGACTCCCTATCTCCCTCCTGCTGGAGCTTCTTTGAATTTCTTCTGTATATTGTTATACAATTTTATAAGTTCTTATCTACTCAGATATTCACCAGAACTTGTCTGATTTCAGGAGTTTTTTGGCTAATCTCTCTCATGATGTTGAGTGGAAGAAATAGGTGAAAGCTTTTAAAACCACTTTAAAAAAGGTATTTAAAAGATTTTAACCAATGCCTTCTGGTTTATTTCTCATAGACTAGGCCAGAATTTTTATGAATCTTGTATCCTCAGTGTCTAGCAGGAAATAAAGTTGTATCACTGTTATGTACTCAGAGTGATAGTCTGCTAACTTTCCTAAGAGACCCCATCACTGGGCCTCAGTGCTGTCATATCTTCAGCAACCTAGTTTGAAGTTTTCCCATTATATAGAGGTATTTTTCAGTTGCAGTAGGTAAAAGTTCCAGTTTCAGCTGCAGCTTTGTGGTAACTGAAAGTTGTTAAGCATATTTAATTATTTGATTCTTTTACTTTGTTCAAAAGAATCCCAGTCATAATGAGTATTTTCTTTGAGTTTGCCTGTAGAGAGATTAATAGCACTAGAATCTGCCTCCCTCTTCTCCTGGGAAATGGTAGCTATCCTAGAAGATCCAATCTCAGTGGTGGCTCCTGTATCCCACGGGGAATTGCTCATTAAGAGTAACCTAAGCACTCTGGAGGATCGTTGCTTCACTTTGATTTTAGCTTTGATTAAGCTTGACCATTGCATTCAGCCCTTTAACTTTCTTTTCTGTCCTTCCTCCTCTATGCTATCAGGTTTCCATTTTAATCACTTCTTGATTTCTTCATCAATGTTTATTGCAGAATTTGGTTGTCAGTGATCATGGAGAAGAGGATAAACAGGCAGTATTGTTGATGTTTTCCAAGTGTTAACAATCTGGATGGAGACTCAAAACATGCTCTGATGAAGTTACCCTGTGAATCATTGGCCAAGGTTACCCTGATGGTTCAGAAAGAAGATACACAAAGAGGAACTGAAGGCCTTCTTAAACTTTCAAACCTGATTGCTGGAGAAACTGGCTTGTTGCCCAATATTCCAGATAATTAGTATAGCATAATTATACCGTGTACTGGATTTTTCGTGTAGTCTTCACAACAGCCCTATGAGGTAGATGTTATCTTCCCCCCAAATCAGGTAAGGAAACTAAGACCCAGAGTCTGACATCATTTAAAAAAAATGTCATTAGGCTATTGGACTCAAATGACAAAACCAAGATCTGAAGCCTGTTTATATTGGAGTTTGAGAGCTCATTTGAGGCTGTGCTAGTTCTGTTGCCTTTTGTAAGATCTATTTGCAAATATTTAGAGGTTTTAAAATAGGTTTTTGGTAAATTGGAGGGGGGAAGACCACATAAGCATCCATTGGGAATAGCAAAGAAATCTTGAATACAAATTCTTATTAAAAACCAACAGAAATTGGCCCAATGATTGGTTCAAATGGAAAAGGGAGAGAGAGTATGTCCTGGTGATGAAATGAGTGAGGAAATGGAGATGTCATCAACAGGACAGGCCCAGTTCGATGGACACTGAGGGAGAGGGAGGGATGGCATTAACAAGGTACGGTTTATTTTTTATTGCCTTGACTTTGTCATGCAACTAGGGAGACATCAAAGAGTTTAGTGGTGATCATGTGGCACTGACCATCAAGGAAGAGGAAAAATAGGACGTGGCCTTATGTGAGAAGAGCAGGCTAGAGATGTAGAGATAACCAGGAATAGATGCTTATTAAGGTAACTCAATTAGATGTAATCACTTTGAAGAGTATTGAGACAGAAAAATGACATGCAAGTAACAGACAACACACATTTAGGTGTTGGGTACCAGAGAGTAGTGCTGGAAGACAAGGGGTATGTGAGATGTCTCTTGCTACATAAAAAATAACCACAGACAAAGTAGCTTAAAGCAACACAAAATTATTTCTCTGGGCTAAAATCTGGCATATATTGTCTGGGTCTCTGAAGGCTGAAATCAAAGTGTCAGCTAGATGTGTTCCCACCTGGAGGCTTGACTCAGAAAAGATCTACTCCTTAGCGCCCTCATGTTGGCAGAATGTATTTATTTATGGTTGTAGGACTGAGGTCCCCCATTACCTTGCTACCTATTGCCCACAGGTCCCTCTCAACTCCTAGAAGCTGCTCTTAGGTCCCTTGCTACATGCCTCTCTCACTACAGGAGAGCTTGCTTGTTATGGCCAGTAATAGAATTGTTTTTAGGCTTTGAATTTCTTTCTTTAGGAAAACAAAAAGTCCGGTCACTTTTAAAGGCTTGCTTGATAAGGTCAGGCCCACCCAAGATAATCTCTCCTTTGATTCTCTCAAAGTCAAATGATTTTGGAGCCCTAAGTACATCTGTGAAATCATTTCCCCCCTTGTAATATAATCCCAGTAGTGGCAAAGTTCTTCCCGTATTCAAGAAGTGACCATAAGCTGGGGGTCATGGCTCTGTGTCTATAGTCGCAGCTCCTTGGCAGGTGAAGACGGGTGGATTACTTGAGGCTAAAAGTTTGAGACCAGCCTGGGAAATACAGCAAGAACTCATTCCAAAAGAAGGGAAAGGGAAGGGAAAAGGAAGGAAGAAGGAATTGCACGTGGTATATACACCACAGGCTAGCATCTTGAAGGCCATCTCAGAAATCTGCCTACCACCAGTGATAGAGAGCAGAGGCTAGGAAAAACAACATAATTTTTGGCACACTACTGGGTTCCAAGAGATCTAGGTATGAGGAAAAAAGTCTCTTGTGTCTAGAAGCCAGCCTTCTGATGATATAGCAGAAGCTAGGAAGGAGAAATTATGATGATCCAGTAGTGAATAATTTCTTGTGTTCTAGGAAGAATGTTGACTGAAAAATGGAAGTTGGATGTAGATGTTATTTGTAATGCTTTCTGGTGGAGGCTGGTATCAGGTTCTGAGTGGTAGTGGAATGAGCCATCATGAACAAGTAATGGCTGCACACGCAGAAAGGGCTTGACGTGTTTATCCATGAAGGAAAGGAGAGATGAAACTTTTATTGGGGGCTCTTAAAGTAGAGGATCATTTCTCATTTAACATTTTTAGAATAGTTGAGACCTTAGAAGTTTGGTACTAGTAGGGAAACAATCAGTGGTAAGGAGGAAATGAACATGACATCTTCCCTCACATTTAAATCCTGTGAGGCCCTTGGGAAACTTTAGAGTGACTGTGATCCTCCCCTTATCTCACTTATTTAATAGTTACACGGCAATTATGGTGTGCCAGGTGTTATTTATAAGCTTTTAGCAAGTATTAACTCACTTAATTTTTATAGTCATCTTGTGAGTTAGATCCTCCTTTATTCCCACTGAAAGACTCATAACTGGTCCAAGGTCAGTGAGATTTTAAGTGACAGAGTTAGGATCCAAACCCTGGAAGTATGACTCTGAGACCCCTGTTGATAACCATTGCACTAACACAGTCTTTCCTACAGGGTTCTCTTAGCATTACTTACGTGAGCTTTGTGACACCCTTTCACCATTACTGCTCTATAGATGACTTTTCCGCATGCTGCTGGGGAACAGACCATGGCTCCATGCCTCCTTTCCTTCCTCATGGCATCTTACATGTAATAGATGTCAATAAATATGTACCGATTTGATTTAAGCCAGGAGTCTATCATTTATTTCTTCATTCCCCTTGATCTCTATTGATTATACAATCAAGGGGGTGAAGTGTAATTTAACTATGTGGCCTGTATGTATAATTTTTATGACTTTTAACATCAAGATAAACCTGTGATCTATTTAAGGATTTTCCTACTTTATAAAATAGATTTTACTTAATTTTTTAAAAGTGAATGAATACGTCATAACTCTGAGAACTATTCTCAGTAAGCAAAAAAGAAATGCTTGCCTGTTGGCCTTCTGGATTGTGTTTTAATCTTTGACTGACAGAGGCCCAGGGTGAGAGGGCAGTACAGGGTTGAGCAGGTGTTACTGCACATTGGAAAGAAAGATCATTTTTTGGCATGATTTTGGCATTCTTTATTTCCTTTTGGTATTTTCCCCCTCTTTGTAAGAATTAAACAAAGTAGTTGACTTTCTATTAGGGCCAGCCGCTGCTCATGGTTGAGCCTGGTGGCCGTTTCCTTAGGTTCCAGGGCTGAGCTGGACACTCACTTCTACTACATGACATTTGCCACCCCTCTTGGATGCTGGTGCTTTAGATGACTGTAGTTGGCCCCCAGAAGGGACTCGTTGCAGCCATCCTGGCTTTTTCTGCGTGTTTCTACCACACAGGATGGTAAGTTCAGCTAAGGTTATTGTTACTTGCCCACTTGCATCTGAGACATTCTCTAATTTGCCCCACGCCTATTATAAAAGCATCGCTATGATGTTAAGAGTTAAAAGAGAGATGGGTTTAAAATCCCTTTTTGATTTATTTATGAATGTAAGAGGTGATTACTGGTGGAAAACCTCAGAGCTTGTGGATCAGTTATTTTTGGTTTGATCATCTGATGTAGCACAGATAAAACAAACCTCATTGCTAGAAGTGACACTCAGCCAGGTGGGTTGGATTTTACACCGTTTTTTTACCCCCTGTCAGAATCCTACATAAAAAGTTACTCCTCTGTATTCTTCTTCAAAGCACTTGTACCGGAGTAGCATCAAGACATTATCCCCTACTAACTCTGTACCTATGTTTGATCAACAAAAAAGAGAAGAGGACTGATTTCTATTGTTCTGCCATTGTTTGGTGCCTGTTTGTGTGTGTGAATGGGCAGACACACATGTGTAGATGTGTGTACATGTGAGTGCTTCTTCAGAGCACAAGAGATGGTGACTGATCGCAAACCACAACTTTAGGATGTAGAAGTTAAAAGACGATCAGATAGGACAGTGAGGAGACACATTTATAATTTTAGTTTTGCAACCTCTTCAGTGATTAGTTTTATTTACGTTTGTTCTCTTTGAAAAAGAGCATTTACCTCCCTGCTGCTGATCAGAAGGCCTTGAGCTTTATGTGAGTTCATTTTCTAATACTCTGAAGTCATGTTTTCTAATATCAGCCAGTGTCTTCCCCGGCATGCTTTATAGTGAGAGGCAGTGCAGCCTAGAGGTTAAGAGCACTGACCATTCAAATCTTGGCTTAGTGCTGTGTGACTTTGGGCAGCTGATTTAACCTCCCTGAGCCTTAGTGTTTTCATCAGTAAAATGATGACAAAAATAGTAGTCACCCTTCTAGGGTTCTTACAAGGTTAAAGCAGTTAACGTTTTCATGGTGCTTTAAATAGAGGCCTGCTGCACAAATGGTTTTATGTAAGTCTTTGCTTTTATCCCTCTGGTTATTATAGAACAATTACAATCTAACAGCAGGCAGAAGTATAATAAATTGTTACACTGTCACTTTATTTTAGTAGTTATTTTTAAATTTGGAAAGAATGAGGAGGAAACGTGAGGAAAAAGATTTTATTATGGTATTAGGAAAATTACACTTAAAAAACAGAAACAAATATTTGCCGATAAGACGTTCACTAGAAGCTGTTGGTGTTTACACACTGCCCATGAAAAGCCACGTTCGGGTGGTAGTTTCAGTTACACTAAAGGTCAGCGGAATTCCTTCCCTATATCAGAACTGGTGGGAGGAAATGAGATAACTGGCTCTAATAATTTTTGAATACTCTTTGCATCATTGCCTTAAATCCCTGAGAAAGATGTTTTACCTTAAGTAAAAGCACCCAAGAAATCAAGAAATGTGAACCTTAAACTTTAAGAATTATTAGAAGGACGCGTATTTCTGAACTCCTAGTTCAGGCTATGCTGGTAACCCATCATCTTTATGTGGTCCTTGATAGTTCATTCATATCAGTCAGAAGAAAACCACTAATTTTCATATTATCTTTTGCTAATTATGCAAACATGTTTTAGACAGGCTGATGAAAGAGGCGTGGCACTGTTCCTTGTGCTGTTTTTGACTGGGTGTACTGGTTTTATGCCATAGGCCAAAAAAAAAGAGAGAAAGTTTAAATGTAGAAGGGAATTTGTTGGATCGTTGGAAAACCTGAATGTGATGTGATGTGGGTTGCAGGACAGGTTGATTGAAAAGCTCAGTGAAGTCATGGAGGACTGGCCTTCCCTGTCTCCGCTCCAGCATGCACACTGGTGGTTTCACGTTGGACTGCGCCTCTCATGGTCACCCTGCCACTGGTCACTGAGGCTGCAGGATCCCTTGGGTCTGCCTGGGGGGACGAGAGCCTCTAGGAAAACATTCTATTCCTTTCTAATGTTTCAGTTTTATATTAAAGTTTAGGCTTTATAGTTATTTTAAATTTATGAATATAGATAGATCATATTAATGGTAGATTTGATTTCAGGAGAGTAAAGTGGGCACCACAGAACATTTATATCAAGATGACAAACCATGTCTACCTAGGGCTAACAGCCCTGTGTAATAAGGTAAGCCAGGTTGAAGAATTAGGACCTTGGGCGGTGCCTGTGCCTCAAAGGAGTAGGGCACCTGCCCCATATGCTGGAGGTGGCGGGTTCAAACCCTGCCCCAGCCAAAAACTGCAAAAAAAAAAAAAAAAAAAAAAAAAGAATTAGGATCTCGTCCTTAGGATGATGAGAAACCATGGAAAAGTTTTAATCTTTCAAGTGACTTGTTAGGATTTTCATTCTAAAAGATCACCTAGGCTGCTATTTGTGGAAAAGATTGGATGGGAAAGAAGAGGGGCATGTCCCAGAGACTTAAGTCTTTTCCTCCATTATGAAATGAAAGCCGTTTTTACATCTAATACTTCACTAGGGAAAGACATGCCAGCTTCAATCTTAGTTTCTGCAACTGTCTTTTTAAGTTGCCCTTGAATTTATGCAAATGAGAATCGATTGTCCTTCAACAATAGCAACAACATCAACAGAATAGAATGTTGTAAAGAACAATCAAATATTGATTTTTTCAAATATGTAAAATGTGATAAGGTATGAGAAGAGCTTTGAAACCTTTAGATGCGTTATTAAAGGAAAAAGCATTGAAGAATATGCCCTGTTTGGGGAAAAGACATTTTGTCTCAACGCTGCTTGATCCCAAGCAAGGCAAGGCTGGCTACAGAATCGATTCTTTTGCAGAACCAGTCTGAGTTAATGCATCTATTGGCTGTTGTCTCCTTACTATGCCATACTGCTGTGTGTGTGTCTTTGGAATATATCTATACTACCAGTATGTGGACTCTGGAGCACATGGCAGATATTAAGGAATATTTGAAAACTGGAGAGGTATTTGTGCAGTCACATTAAAAGATCTGCCACATAAAAGCAAGGATGACCAGGCTGAGATTTCGATGGGCCAAATTGACAACTGGTGAGAAATTTTAGAATACAGAGACTTTTCAAGAGTCAAATATGCCTTCACGATGCCTAAGGCCTCTCCAGAAAATCCTGTTAGTTCATCCTCAAAAAGGGATGGCAAATCTCTTGCCTCCACCTCCACTAACTTCCGCACACTGCATCTCACCAAGGAAGTTTTGTAATAGCCTCTGAATTAGTTTCTGCTTCCACCGGGAACCTTCATACCCACCTGGAACAACAGTTGTATTTTCCCAATTCTTGAGGGGAGGAAAATTTAATTGAACACTTTCTGTTGTGCTGCATGTAGTAATAGATACAATGTCTCCATAATATTCAATGGAATATATAAAAAATGCCTTTCACAGCATGATCACATATAGTAACATCATGATTTTCTCATGGCAAAAATGTTTCTAGTTCATGGGAAGAAATTTAATATGTCAGTATTTAGCAGTCTTTGGAAAAATAATTAAAAATGTCTGAGTCTCACCATCTGAAATGATCTAAAAACATCTGTGCTACTGGAATAGAATCCACTTATGCTAAAATGTTTATTGATTGAACTGCACTTCAATCAATAAACAAGTGAGTCTGTGAGCTGGAAGCACCTTTTCTAGGATGGGGTTCAGAATCCAGAGAAGGAATGAGGTTAGATACAGTAAATCAGTGCAGCCAGACCACACTTGGCAGCTAAACAGTGCAAGTGGAGCAAAACAGCATGTGGAGTTAAAGCAGCAGAAGTCAAGCCGTAAAGCAAAGATAGATGGAGGCAGTAGAAATAAATGGGTCCCAAACCACTGAGCAATATTTCCAAAATGCCAATGAAGAAAAGCAGTTTTTCTAGCCATCTCATCAAAACTGTCTTTGCTCAAAGCTTTATTCTCTCTTTGAAAAAAAAAAAGGCTGGAGAGGGGGAAAGATCTTAGTTCTTTATGGAGGTAATTGTGGGAACAGGCACGTAGGAGATGGAGGGGAGAAAGTTAGAACGTTGATAGCAAGAGGGGCCAGGGAGAGAAATGATGGTAATAAAATACGGGGTGGAGAGATGTAAGGCAAGTTGGAAACAAAGATGTATTAAAGCACGGGTTCTCCTAAACAGACGCGCAGTGTACGCGTTGGACGTAAGCAAATGTAGATGCTGAAGTAGGTTAGACGGTGCTTATAACACACGTGACAGACCAATAATTGAACTACTTAAATACCGAGATCCTCCATAAAAGTTTTTTTAAAGTTGTGCACATGAAAACTGGGTCATGGATATGAATGGGTGTTTGCAGAAGGGAAAAAATCCAAATAGCCAATAAAAAGGAAAAGTTAATCTCAGCGTTTACTTGCTTAAGTAAAATAGGAGAATTTTTCATTTATCATGTAGGCACGACTTAAAAACATAGTATCTAGTTCTATTGGAATGCAGAGAAATGCTGGGGGCCGTGTATATGGCTTCGCAATTTGGCCATATCATTTTAAGTTAAAAATATGCATAGCCTTTGACCCAGTAATCTCATCTTTACGAATCTATTGTATATGGATAAAATACATGTATAAGCATTGTTTGTGGTGGCAAAAACTGAAACAATGAATTTTGGCCACTAGGAACTAGTTGGATAGACTGTGATACATCTATACAATGGTTAATTATTATGGTATTATTAAAAATTAGAAGATATTTTTGATGTGGACAATTGCACATGATGCATTACAAACTTAGTAGGCATGTTACAGGTAATATGCAAAGCGTGATGCCTACAAACAGAACCAAGCCTTTATATTTGTGACTGTGGGTATTTAGGCATGATGGAAGGTGTTCAGCTGGTCAGTGGAACATATCATACTCTTATCATTAAAAATGATCTGAGAGGAGAGACTAAGAAAAGAAAAAAGAAAGATTCAGAATTGTCTAAACTACTTGAGCCCAAACCTTCAGATACATATCTGTATAGAAAATAGAATGAAATAGACATTTAGCCCTGGTAGTAGGATGATGGGTATTGATTATTTTTGTTTTATTTTTGTCTTTGTTTTACTAATATGGGCATGAATTTTATAATTGGTGAATGTCAAATTTATTTTAAAGTTAAGGGAAAAAACACAGACGGTATTATCCCATGTTGCCCACCAGGAAACTGAACCTAGCTGATACAATACCTTTCCTAAGATTACAAATAGTGAATAGCAGGGAAGTATATGGAGACCCCAGTTTCACCAAAATGACAGCAATTTATAGATCAATATGGGAACAATAAAAGTAAACAATTAGAAAAAGAGAGAAATGTTAGCAAAAATAACATTGGTTGGAGTAAAGCACAAACCACAAGTGTGCTAATGGAACTGTCAGCCAAGAGGAAAGTCAACAGCCTTCCTCACCCCCAGCACAAGACTGCACTGAGAATTAGCTGAAGTTAGAGACACAGGACGGAGCCTGCTCCATCCCTATGATAGGTGATGGAGTGAAAAGGGTTCAGGAATGTTAAGACCAATTGTCTAATTTGGGATTAAAGTGGCAGTGGGAGGTGACAGAAGGACACAGAAAGCACTAACTCTTGTCCCTACTGAACATGAGGCAAATTAGACAAGGTAGTGAGTAAGGAAATGAGCTACTCCATGTTATGACTGAGGTAAGATGCAGGTCGTCCTAGCTAATGGTGGAGAAATGGTTGTTCAAGGCACTAATGAGCCCTCCCACACTTTATAAGGAGGGAACTATTTTGCAAGTGAGGAAACAGGAGAAGTACAGGAACATACAGCGACTTGTCCAAGATGACGCAGCTAGTAAGTGGTGAATATGATGTGAGGCATACTTGCCCGACTGTGCTAGGCTACTACTGGGTGAGAAGGTACCAGAAGAATCCCTTTCTAGTTGTGAAAACTATGCAGATCATTTAGAACAGGTGCTTTCCACTGGGGTGAAGCAGATCAATTTGTGTCTAAGACCTTGTAGTTGACCATGCTTTCAGATTCTTTCTTGCGTACATACACATCTGAAGATGCATGTATGCGACTTGCTTGATATTTTACAAAATTTGGATCATATGCTATAAAATGTTCATCATGTTTTTTCCTCCTCTTGCCATGGATGACTTTCCATGTCTGTACACACAGATCTTCAGTGTTGTTAAATGCTGCAAAACCCGCCATGTGCAATTGTCAATAGATTCATTTCTTCCTCATTGTTTTGCTAGAATAAGCAAATAGCAATGAAGAAGGCATTAATTTCTGCCTCCATCTCTACTCCTCTGCCAAATAAGGGGAGGAGTTAATTAGTTGACTTTTAATTAACTAACTCTAGGAAGAGTTCAATATTTAGGTTCAATATCATTTAAGAAAACCAAGAAATATACCCTGATATCTGTGCTCATGGTCTGTGGTATGAAAATAGGTTTGTATATGTATTTAACGTGTAAATGTAGTTATATATAATACATAGTTATATAGCTTAATATATTAATAAGTTTAACACATACCTTTAAAACAAATAAATGAATAAATACAAATCTTTCTCAATTTTTGATTTGTGCAATTTTGCTTTATTTAAGGAGTTACAGAGGAGAGTTTGGGTGCATTCTGCTGTCTCAGTGTAGTTGAGTCTTTTAGCTGAGATTACAAAATGTATTGGTTTAATGCACACAGGTTAGCAGTCTTTTATAATATTAATTGCAACAAGAGGCTCATTTGTGCCCCATAAAATCTAAACCTTGCCTACTTTACTTAGGGAACAAATGTACATCTCAGGCATTCACTGTCCTTTGCACAAAGATGTCTGTGTATTTGAAACTCTGAGTTGATGACATGCTGAGTTCATAAAATGCTCAGTAGATTTGGGCCATGTTTGGCTGAGACCTTGTGAAAGGAGACAAACATGTAAATGAAGTCAGCTTTGTAGACCTCTGGGATCCATTACAGTCTGAGATGCTCTTAACACGTAATTAGCCAGGGCTGTTAATCACGGTTAACAGGTGTTGAGTAATGAACTGAGACAGGTATTTGCTGTGACCACTTTCTTCTCTGATCTGGTTAGGCGACCTAATGCTGATCAGAGCAGTGGGACACTGAAATGTGATTTGACATTATATTTTCACGTCAGCCTCGTGATCATTGAGAATGGTGACATTCGCTATGAAGACATGGCAGGCATCTGTCCAGTAGTCCCCCACGTTCTCTTAATAAATGCCCATCCTTTGGCTTTTTTAGTCTAGTTTCTTTGCCTCTTTTCTCATTTGAGCCTATGTCTTTGTCAGTTGGTTGTTAAAAGACAATTTCAGACATAAGTGAACAGCGAATAGCTCCATCTCAGCAAATGGAGTACTCTGTTCTGAGACCACAGGATGATGGACCAGAAGCAACCCTCCTCATTGAATTTTGACAAATTTTCTTGGTGCCACAAAAGTGTGAACAATAAAACCTTGGTCTCTCAGTCACAGATTAATTTGCTTTTTAATTGAACAGTTTCTTGAGTATCTTTTTAGCGTGTAACAAATTATTCTTTTTGCTAACATAGTATTTCCGATTATGGATATTCCAACAATTTTTTTTAGCCATTTCACTATTGATGAACCGATGGTTGTTTATAGATTGTTATAGCAGTAATGAATGTCTTTGTCCAGGCCTCCTTGCATACGTGTGTGAGGCTCCCTCTAAGGCAGGATTTAACAAACTATAACCAGACATTAAACCAAATCATATCTGTTGCTGTTTAGGTACAGCCTGCAAGTGAAGAATAGTTTTTATGATTTTTTTTGTTGTTGTTGTTGTTGTTATTGTAGTTGTCATTGTTGTTTGGTAGTCCCGGGCCAGGTTCGAACCTGTTAGCTCCAGTGAATGTGGCCAGCACCCTAGACACTGAGCTACAGGTGCTGAGCCTGTTTTTACATTTTTAAATGGTTGGAAAAAATCCAAAGATGAAGAATATTTCTTGACAATAGGAAAATAAATGAAATTGAAATTTTGGCATCTATAATTTAAATTGTATTATAATACAGCCATGCACAATCTTTTTTTCGATTGTCTAAGCTGCTTTTGTATAATAACAGTAAGACTTAAGGTTGCCATGGCAGAGACTTTAAGACTCACAAACCCTCAAATATTTACCAATTGTTCCTTTACTGAACTGACCAGACCTCTAGCTCTAGCTATTAAATTATAGGAAAAACAAAGGGTAAATATGGTAGACAGAATCACGGGGATTGAACTGGCAATACATACACGTGCAGGAAATTATAAGACAAATTCATTGGCTTCTCCAGTAAGTAAATTACAGTACAATGAGAGACAGGCATTGAAAAGAAAAAAGTTTACTGACTCCTGTTGTACTGACCTTAGGGTCAATAAGAAGAGACAGAATTTCTGTATCACAGCATTTAAATAATTTTTTTTTTTTTTGAGACAGAGCCTCAAGCTGTCCCCCTGGGTAGAGTGCCGTGGCATCACAGCTCACAGCAACCTCCAACTCCTGGGCTCAAGGGAGTCTCTTGCCTCAGCCTCCCGAGTAGCTGGGACCACAGGTGCCTGCCACAATGCCCGGCTATTTTTTGGTTGCAGCCGTCATTGTTGTTTGGCGGCCTGGGCTGGATTCAAACCCACCACCTTAGGTGTATGTGGCTGGTGCCTTAGCCACTTGAGCCACAGGCGCCAAGCCTTAAAATAAATTTTGTAACAAACTCTCAAATGCCCCTTTAAGTGATTGTATTAATTTGCTGTTTATGAGAGAAAATACCTATTTCTCATTATCTTCACCAATATTTTTATATTATGAAAGGTGACTTTTTCCAAATCTTAGGAGGAGTTTGATATTATTTGCTGTACATATGCATATGAGAATTCATTTTTTGTTTGCCCTTCTGAGATTCTGATTGGCCATTTTTTCATGTTTCTTGGCTGTCTGTTTTCTTTTTCTCTATTTACTGCATCACATGTAATAATTTTAAAAATAAAAAGAAAAGCTAACATTTGTTGAATATCTATGTAGTAAGTACTATGCTAAATGATTCATACATGTTATGTTACATACCACAGAAAACCCCTGATGTAATTATTACTATTATCTCATAAAAGAGTAAAGTGTGGCTTAGATCAAATCGCTTACCCACGTTCACACAGCAGATCCATAGACCATTTGTTTTTTAAATGTAGGCCTTTGTCTCTAGTTTCTACCCTTCTTTGATAAATATTCTGTCTCTGAGACCAATGATAATCAAGTGTAGTATCAGTGGAAAAAAGTTTGTTAGGAATTCTGTTATTGCTTCACATCCTTAGTTGTCCAGCACCTGTGAATATTCTTAGACATCCAAGGATCCTCAAAAGGTTCCAGAGATGATTAAACTTTATTCCTCTTTATTTTAGAAGTCCTAATCACATAATAATTTTTGAAGACCCTGTGGTTGCCAGGAAATCATTTAATGATTGTTGCAGCTTCACAAGGTTGCCGATCATGAGCTTCGTAGAGCTGAAGTAAACCTGTTATTGAAGATGAAAATCCTGAATTTATATTTGGCTCTATATCCTAATTTGCAATGAGACGAACCTTGGACAAATTATTTTGCTTTGCTATATCCCCTTTTCCTCCTCACTTAAATGATAATTAAAAACTATTGTTAGAGATAAAAGGAGATACTTTTATGAAGTACTCGGCACAGCACCTGACGTTTAGTAAGCCTTCAATAAGAGTGGATTTCTTTCAAAATGCCTGAGAGATTATCTATCTGTGTTTTGCCATTTACTGGGAACCAGGCCTTAATTAGGCATTTCTCCAACCATGGACCCTAGTCTACAAGAACCAGAATACCGGGGGATGCTTATTAAAATGTAGATTCCTAGGCTTTATGTCATCTGATTCAATCTGAAATTCTGAGGATGGCCTTGGTCATCTACACTTTTAATAAGTTCCCAGATGATTGGAAGGCAGACTAAAGTTTGAGAAGCAACAAACCATCAAAATTCTGATGATTTTCTATTTGAGAAAAAAAAACTGATATAGATTATCTTTCTTTGGAAGCCAATTAAATATTTCAAACTACAGGAGGCCAAGAATATCTTCTTTACATATAATTTAGATCACTCTTACAGTAACTGAACGCTCACATCCTCGTCTATTAACAGAAACGCCTCCCTTGCTGTATCCTCACAATACTATGGAGTTGAAGGCAGCTGTCACCCTTTGATCTCTTTTATCTTCTCTATGAAATATGTTCTGATAACATCAAGTTCTTCGGATGACAGATACTGTGTTAAATTAACAATGCCTTATAAAAAAATATTGTTGGGTGATTTTGGAGTCAGTTCTTTGTATTCTTTGTTTGAATTTCTTTCAGAATTTTAGCTTAGAAAGGGGTAATAGAGGTCATTCCTTTGGGAAAGTTAACAGTGGCAGTAGTAATTGTCTTGATTATTATGCTCATTCCAAGTCCTAGACAAGTTTTGCTTTTGGTGCTGATTTTATCACTGAGCGTCCGTCAGGACATCTATTGCTTCCTGGCTTAATCTTCCAACCTCTGCTCAGGCCTTTTTCTTTCTCACGTATATTAGGAGATCCCAAATGCACCTGCTAGTGCAGTGGCATCAGCATCACCTGGAAGCTAATTAGAAAAGCAAATTGTCCACACAAATTCAGAACCACCCAATCAGAAACTCCAAGGAGTGGGGCTCAGCAATCCATTTTAACAAGTAGCACTCCATGTGATTTGGACACTTGCTCAAATTTCTAGACTCTAGAGTTTGAATTTATAGGGGCCTTTCCTGACCACTGTCCCTAAAGGTATCCTTCCTGCATCCATCCACCTGTCTTTTCTACTGTACCCAGTGTATTTCCTTTGTATTCTACCACAATTTGTAGTTCTATTTATTTATGCCATACTGGAATATTATCTGTACTCACAACTACGTAGTAAGCTTTGTAATTGTTAGAACCCATGCTCATTTTATTTACCAATAGTTCCCCTAACATGTTGCACCATACTTGACATGTAGCAGATATTAAATAAATATTATTTTAAGAAACGAATGAGTCAGTTAATATGAAGTGACTGAGGTTCTATTTCTTCTGCATTTTTTGTTTGTTTGCTTTTTGGTTATTGACATACAAAACCACAAACTATCAGTTTCATAAATAATGTGTAAGCAGTTTATAAGAATAATTTATACGCTTCTCATACACACACACACTGCCCTGTAGTCAAATTGCTCCGCAGCTTTCAAACTCTGCAGCAGTGGTGATGGTGTTACCGTTATAGACATTTCAATTTCAGAAGAGACAATGTTCAATTTACTTAACATGCCCTTATTGAGAAACTAACATGTAGTCTATCAGACCTTTAACCCTATTGGCCAAGTATCTCCAATATTCTGAACTACTCTCATTTGCAGGTAGAGAATCTGCAGCCTCAAGGCCACTTGTGGCCCTCCAGATCTCCAAGCGTAGCCCCTCAAATGAATCTAATTCTCAAAACTTTTATTAAAAGGATTTGTTCTGCAAAATTTGGATTAAGTCAAAAGGCACACTCAAGGATCCGGGAGGCCACATGTGGCCCCAAAGCTGCAAGTTGTTACCTCTCTTTACTTAGGGTTTCACTCCCTCTCCCTCCCCTCCCCTAACTCTAATGCTCTATTCAACACTTTGCTCATGTGCACTGTTTCTGAACGTATTCACTTGTTGACGGCTTTCCCTTCTATCTCATGCATTTCCCCCTCTGATCAGTGCTTCAAGTCTTGAGGGCTGGTGAAAAGAATTCTTTCTTCTGACTTGGTATGGTATCTTTTTCCTTCCATCATCATCAACCATAACAGGTTTGAGAAGTAGATACAAGTTTGAATCTCAGCTCAGCCCCTTCCTAAGTGAGAAAATGTGGGTCAGGTCCTTAGCTTCCTTAAGCCAGCGTTTACCCATCTGTAAAGGGGAAATACTAACAGCTACCTCCTGCCATGGCTGCGACGATGAAAAGAGATTTGCAGAGTGTGTGGCCCTTCCTGGGTACTCACTCAGTCAATGGCACAGACATTGAGCACAATTCCAGTCATCCTGGGAGAGAACAGGAAAGCTGCAGAGGATGGTAGATTTGTCACAGAGGCCACATTAAAAAGATAATTTAAATGTTGGCAGAGAGAGGGAAGGTGGAGATTATGAATCTCTCAGGGACGTAAATGTGAAACTGGTTTGTTTGTTTATTTTTGTCCTCATACACTGTCCAAGAAAGTATCCGCTAATGGACCATGAAGAATGCAAGCTAGCACAGACCCCCCTCCCCAAAGATTCCTATTAAGAAAATGAAAATAAACTTCCTTTTACTTATTTACTTGTTACATTTAGAGACAGAGTCTTGATATGTTGCCCACGCTGAACTCAAACTCTTGGGTTCAAGAGATCCTCTCGCCTCAGCCTGCTGAGTAGCTGGAACTACAGGTGCCCACCATCATGCCCTATTTTATTTTGGAAAACATTACAGGCTAAAACTCTGAAAGTGAAGAAAGTACTAGTGAAACAAGGTTTTTTCCTTAGACAACAGAAAATAACCAGAGTGGGCAATAAATATAAAGATGCCCTTGTAATATTTTTTTAAAACATGTATTCCAACTGAAATTTTCTAAGGAATCATCCAGTAGTTTTCCAAAGGGAGAAGTCAGATTCACACCATTTTAGGAATTATTTCTACCAGAGATTCCAGCATTGCCAGGTGGCTCCAGCTCAAGTATATTTATGGCAGGACATTTATATCTTTTGTATTTTGCCCCAAATTATACAATGTGTGAGGTTTGTTGAAAGCATTTTCTTTTTTGTAATGACCATCTGGCACACTTTTTTGTGACCTAATCTAAAACACGATTTTAAATTTTTACCTTGCCAATCACAAAATAGACTAACATCCTCCCTGCCATTTGCGTTATGTGGGAAATTAACAGCATTCAGCTGGAAAGATAGAATCCAGAAAGATCAGCCAATACCCTGTCAGTAGGTCCGGAAATACAATGTACATAGTAATTAGCAGCGGCGTTATGAACCCTACAACGTCTGGCAGTTCCTCAATGTTTTTGTAAATGGCTCTGTTCCCTTGAAGTCTGTCCTCTCCTAGTATAGTGGTGGAGTTATTGTCCTTCTGAACACATTAAGTGGATTATTTTCTTAGTCAAGGAAGAGGAGGTTAGGGAAAAAAATTCCTGCAGTAAATGCTGTTTCCTTTGACAATTTCCAAGGAAATAAGAATAGCTTTCCTTCTTAAGAGGAGTCAGATATCTTATTGAATAGACTGGGGAGACCCAAGTCATTTAATTTAAGAATTACTTTAAGAATATTATAATTTGTAAAGACATTGGCATCAGTATCATGGAATCTTAAACACTTTGGAACTTAGGTGCTGGTGAGGTAGAAATTCTCAATGTGTGTATGACATCTGTCACATACCACCTTGGATATGTGGGTGCAAGGAGCTGATGCCCCCCCCTCCTGTCCAATTTGTCTACCCCTCACTGACCTTTGGTGCACCACTTAAGATTTCCTGTCTTTCTCAGGGCTCTAGAATCAACAGCTGAGAGGAATGTAAGTGTGTTTTGCCAAAACCAAAACTTTAAATTTGCTGTCTTATTACTTCAAACAGGACAGAGAAAAATCTTGGAGCGTGGTGTTTGTGTTTGAAGGAAGTCAGTCAGTGAGCATGGCGCATGTGGGAAGACAAGTGAGCTCCTCTCTATAAACCTCAAGTAACAGTTGAAAAATTAATTCTAGGGCCTTGAATCCTCTGTCCTACTTAATAGTTTTCCAGGGAAATTATTTAGTTCATAACTCTCTTGTATTTTTTAAAATGAAATGAAGGATATATCATTTATTCCACATATAGCAATTCAACTTTGTTTTTTTTGATACAATTTTGTGACTAATATCTAGTGTACATTTTAATCACCCATGAACTGTTATCTGCTTATGCCAATTATTTTTCAAAGTATAGAAGGGATTTGAGCACTTTCAAAATTTCTCTTTTTCCAGTTAAAATATTTAAAATTATTTTTTGCTGTGCTTTTAATCCACAGTAAGACCTTATTATGAGAATCTACTAATAATTGCTTCAGGAGAACGAAATTAACCTGGGTCAATCTTGTAAATAAACATGTCCAGTGTAGCCAGCTGGGCTTTCTTTTTTCGTCTTTAGGTTTAGACTTTTTTTTTCTTTGGTACTATGCTGTACTCCAGAGAGGCTTGCAATTATCTGCAAATTACCTGCCACCTCGTACCATCTGGATAACTATTCTTCTATTCCTACCATCATCTCAGTGGTGAACACCTCCCTTGGCTTCGGCAGAAGTGCCTGATAGCTACTTCTCTGTAGGCGCAGCTAGTCAGCAGCCCCATCAAAGTGAGACATCACTTTTCCTATTTACGTTTGCCTTTGCAGTCAGTTAAACAATAGCAGATTCTTAGTACTCTGAATTACCCTATATTTTGCTTCTATTCCCTTAAATTTGCACTTCTTGTCAGAATTACAAGTGTTAAGCATTAAAATGGCATTTTTGTTGTTAGGATGTTGTTTGTATTGAATGTCTCCATTATTTGAAATTGAATTTGGAAGCTTGCTTCATCTGTAATGGTCTGTAAGCTTTTAAACAGACAGGATGTGTTATCTGTTTGTGTTTTAAAACATACCAAATCTTCCTCATGCTCCTTCAAAGATACATCTAAGAGAAAACCTGAGGAAGTTTAGTGTTGCATATAACCATTTAGGTTTGCTAAATGAATTGCATTATTGTGAAAAATGGAGATTTTGTGTTGTATTCTGATGATAGCCTGTCTCTTTCTTTTTAATTTTAATTGCAAAATAACTTGTTCTCTCCCAAGGAAGTATGGCTTTAGATGTATTACTTACAGCAAGAAAATGTTCAGGGTTTTATATAGCTTGATATAACTAGATCACTGAGGTCTCATGCAGTGATTATCATAAGATTAGTTAGGAAGACAATCACCTATGGAAAAAAATTACTACAATCAGTGTAACAAATGTACTCCTTATTATAAACCTCCAGAGCCCAAAGTTATAGAACCACCGCTGTTGTAACAGTTAAAACAAATTTTAGAATTTGTACAAAAGATCACCGCCACATTTGGTAAATTGAATGATACAGATATTCAACTTTACAAGAACATGAGAAGTACAAATTTATCTTAAATTTGATTTTAAATAGTCTTCAGATGGATTTCTCCCTAAACAAAGGGTTATGATTAATCCATGGCTTATATTTTCAATAGCACTTGGGTCAACAATTTCTTTTCTTAGACCTTTTTTCTAAATGTTCTGAAATTAATGGCCAATGATTTTAATTATTTTAATTGAGGCAGACTAAAAGAACTTGGGCTGATGATTTATTTTTATAATATGCACTAACGAATTTAGCCTTTATAAGAATCCAATAAAATATATACTCTCTTGTTTTGCTAAGAAAGAAGATAACGATTTAGTAAATACTAAAGAACTTTGAGAAGACACCCAATTCTTAAGTTTGGAGCTGGGATTTAAGACCCAAATAGTCTGACTCCATATGTAAGACCCATGTCCTTAACTTCTGTGCTACATTGCTTCTTGCTGGCATCTGCTAAAGGATATCCATTACTTAAGCTATGGCAAGCACAAGGACTCTTCAAATTCTTACAGGACAACCACCTGAGATCACATGTCCATTCCCTGGTGCTGGGAAATGATTCTTTAAGGGCAGGTGTTAGGATAGGACTGAATTAACATTAAACTCATTTTCCCCCAGTTTCTGTAGTATCTATTATATCACTGGATCGTAGGAAACCCCAAAGTGATAAGTAAATGATACACTTGGCCCAAGTTACTGTACTTCATTTTCTGTAATGTTAATTGTGTCTATCTCGACTTTTTTTTTTTTTTTTTTTTGAGACGGAGCCTCAAGCTGTCCCCCTGGGTAGAGTGCCATGGCATCACACTCACAGCAACCTCCAACTCCTGGGCTCAAGCGAGTCTCCTGCCTCAGCCTCCCAAGTAGCTGGGACTACAGGCGCCCACCACAATGCCTGGCCATTTTTTTTTTGTTGCAGCCATCATTGTTGTTTGGCGGGCCTGGGCTGGGGATTCAAACCCGCCACCTTAGGTGTATGTGGCTGGCGCCTTAGCCACTTGAGCCACAGGTGCCGAGCCTCTAGTCTCAACCTTCAGCATCCCTTTCCTCTTCCTGATTTTTGTCTCTTCCTCTCCTTTATTGCTGTCTCCTTGAAGTGTTTCCATGAACTTTTTTTTTCTCTTCACATTTTCTGTCGTTGATCTTTAAAGATCCTCAAATCTTGTTTTTTTCATGTGTTTCTGACACTGCCATTCTTTGCCTTGTTGGATTTTACATGTAGTCGACTTCTGGGGTATCCATTCTGGAAAAGTTTGCTGACTTAACAAGTTGTCCTAATGAGCATCCAGTAGGCAAATGTGGACTGAGGGTTGTGAGTAGCGTGTGAGGTTGGTATTTATTTGAAACTGGATGTTCAAATCTATGTCTGGAAGCTGCGTTTACCCTCAATATGCAGGTCAAGTCTCAATTTAGTGAGTTGTGACAACAACTTTAACTTTAACTTTAGTGAGAAGTGAGTTGAGACAGGACAGCACATCAAGAATGTCTAGTTGGCTTCAAGGTTATAGCTGGGGATGCTGCCCAGCTAGCTTACTTGTGTTTATGGAATAAATACACTTATAAACTTGTCTGTGTTTTCAAAAAGTTACTTCATGGGTAATGGTTGAAAGACTTGCAGAAAGGTCTCTCAATACCTTTAAAAATAAGGCATGTGCTGTCATTAGTGGAGCTTTTTTTTTCTCTCTTGCTCTCTCTTTTTTCTTTTTTAGTGTGTAACTGATACTTGAAAATTGATATATGACTTTCACTGTTAGTGGCTCTAGCAGAACCCAGTAATGGATATATGAAACTCTGCTTTTCATCATGAATCAATATTTCATCAAAGAAAAGAAAAATATAGGGGCATGTACAACCATGTACTCCAGAGGCTGAGGCAGGAGGATCACTTGAGCCCGGGAGTTTGGGGTTGCAGTGAGCTATGATTACACCACTGCACGCTACCTAAGGGACAGAGCTCAACCCTATCTTAAAAAAAAAAAAAAAAAAGTTATATGAATCCTTTTTGGTAAGTAGCTGATCTAGATAAATTTTGAAGGTTTCAAAAAGATTCAATCACTTGCTTATCTCTTCAGGCAAACTGTCTCATGAGACACTATAATATGAACTTTCTTGACTCACTAACCACCTTTAATTGTTAGTCTTTCACAACAGTTTTTTTTCATAGACTTTATAACTGAGCTATAAAGGTGGGCAAGTGGTTAAATGGAGAAGGAACGGAAATACCATATCCTGGCCCCCAATCCATGAATGTTGCAGTAGTGTGTACAACAATGTTCACTGAGCAGACTGAAGGGGGTGGAGCATGAGAGTTGGGGATGGGACAGAGGAGACGGGAGATTTGTGGGTATAGATAGCAAGTGCTACTCAACAGTCTTATGAGGGCACTGCCAGGCAAAGAAATTATTTCTGGTTCTTTTCAGTCTTTTGGTTACTATAACCAAGATTCAAATTTTAGATACTTTCTCCCTAAAATTACACTTTAAATAAACTGGTGCCAGCAACAGGAAACAAGAATTTTGGGTACTGTTAACAGAAATTCATGGAATGTTTGGGCCTCTGGAAGCAACAACAGAAATCTGGCGTGTACTCTCCCCTCCTTCTCTTGAGTTTAGCTTGTCCGCAAAATCTGACAACTTTCAAACGAAAGTGCATATTGAGATTGATCTGTATGTGAAAATGATTAACTTGATCCGTAAAACATACAGTAAAAGCAAACGATAAAGAAAGGAAGCTAACAAAGGAAATTGATTTATTCCAAGTGCCGTGTGTCTCCTCCACTTTCCTGCATGTAGCAGGACAGAATTAGCGGTCACTTTGGCTCCAGCAGTCTGCCCCGCCAGCAGTAATAGGTTTCAGCCATGCCTTGTTTCATTGTGTTTTGTCTGAAGAGGATTAAGCAGCTTTGAGTTTGCATTTGAGATTGCCTGGTTCTTAAAATCAGAAACGTTTTAGAAGGAAAGCATTCTTCATGGAAAAAAAGGAATTTAATTTACTGTTTTTAGTATTATGTCCTGATAAATATTTTTATGTCCTTTCTATGTGCCTTCTGCATGCAATCATTTAATAAACAGTTTTTCATCAGCATTTATTCTTTTACCAAGTGTTTTTTGAGCACGGGAGCATGTATACTCGTAATCCTAGTTTTTAAGACATTTAGCACAATACCTGACACGGCCATACTAGGTGTAGGTAAATGTTGGCTTTTGTTATGATTGTCATTATTACAAATATCTGGTAATCGTTAAGCAGTTATTGTATGCCAGTTGTACTCTATGAATTTTATATTTGCTATCTTAAATCTCACCACTTAACATCTAAGATAATCATAGCTCATTATCATGGCCATGATCCCAATGGGAAAATTGAACCTCACAAAGCCAAAGATGGTCAGCTTTTGTTGTAGACAACAAAACTTAGTTTAGCCCAGGGTTTCTTAACTTCAGCACTATGGATATTGTTGTAGGGGATCTCTTGTGCACTATAGGATGTTTGCCACTATACTAGGCCTCTACCCATTAGATCCCAGTAGCACCCTGTTATTTGTGACAGCCAAAAATGCCTCCAAACACAGGGGCGGAGGACTAACTCACCCTGGTTGAGACCCACTGGTCTAGCTAGTTGGAGGAAAGAAAGCAAATGGATGAGGGATCCCTGCTTCTGCCACCTCTGAAAACCAGCTGCGCCTCCTTCAGTGTTCTCAGACACTGGGTTTGTGGGGTTCCTGCTGCTGCTTTCCGAATCATTCACTGTGCCCTTGCTGGATGGAAGCTAGGGAAAGTGAGTTCTTTCTTTTGCCTTGATGAGTTGGGACCCGTAATACTAGAAACTTCTCAAACATTTTGCTTTCATCATAGGGTGTGTAAAAAATCGCCCCTGACTTTTAAAAACTGCTACATTCAGCACACCCAAGCCCTGTGCCTTATGTGTTCCTATAAAGCAAGCATTGTTGCAGGTACTGGGAATTAAGAAGACAGGTGATCCTGCTATGTGGTCTCATTAGAGACAAACAGAATAAAAATTGAATCCAAATACTATGGTACAGAGAGGAATGAAGAGCTGTCTATAAAAATCCTGTGAAGGAATCACTGACTGGGTCTAGGAAAGATCACTGAGAGGAAGTTACTTGAAATGTTGTTTAAAAGAACGAAAGATTTTCCTTCAGGTCAAAAGAAGCCTTGGCTACTGCCATATCCTCAAACAACCACTAGTGTATACTTGGTAACTGAAATGAAAGATTAATATTCTCTTTCTGGATTCAGTTTAAGTGCACTTTTTTTTGTTATGTAATAAATAGATTCTAAATTTTTAGGTTGAAGATCTCAAATTTTGACTCCTTTTCATTGTTCTGATGGTTTATCATATGTTGAACGTCCTTTTTCTCCGAAGGCCTGTTGTAGTTTTTTGATGCTGTCAAGGTAGTGCTGGGTTAGTTAAGTCACTGCCTTTAAAAGGGAGATTAAAAAATTAGAGACATGAATGTGTTTTTAAAAATGGCATCTAAATGAGCCCCCCTGTGTTTGATATAATCAGAAAAAATTCTTATTAAAGGGCACACTAATTTTTTGTAATTTTTTTAGTACATTAGAGTATTAGAAAATATTTTTAATTTAATTATTTACTTTGATGACATATATGAATGTGTGTGTGTGTGTTGTTCTTGTATATGGTAGATATTCTCTTTAAATTTTTAAGTATAATTCTTTTTTTAAAGTCTCCAGTGCCACTAAATAGATCTATAAACATCCTCGGTCCTCACCACCTGAAGAGATTGTACAAACCCCTTCCTTCCCTTTTTGTGCTGCCAAAGAAAGCTCTGGAACTGTTGGCCACAGTTGCAGTGCTGTGCACATCCACCCCTCTTGGGTGTTTCTCAGGAAAGGGTCTGCACTGCCTAGTTAAAGGTCTATTGAAAGGAAATCCACACGCCACCAGTTTCCAAGATAATTTTAACAACCAACACTTGTGAAGCCACATGAAGGCAAGCCTCCTAACTAGGTTTTCTCTTTGCCCGGCTCTATTATTGCACAGGAGCTCTGTTTTCTCACTAAGTAATTTCAGTGCTTCTTTTCCTTTGTGTATCTGAGCTTTTATTTTTAAATGAAGTATCACTTGAAGACTTGGATGGTTGGCTCCCATTATCCTCTCTGTAGATGCCACTGTATTCTTCACCTGCCGAAGCAGAGGACCATCAAAACCTTTGTAAGCTATTACAGGTATCTCTATCAAATAAGAATTCTGTTCTGGGTATGGGTGTCACTACACAAATGTGGGCCTTGAAAGTAGGTAATTATTCTAAGTGTCTGAATGAGCATCTGAAGTATGACAGGACAGCGGGCCGACATGGCCTTCTTTTCATTCAGTAAATGTTGTCTGACATCTCCTGTGTGCCAGGGACTGTGCTTAGCAGTGCAGATCCAGTGACTGACATTCTCTAAGTAATAAACATCTGTTACGTTTCACTGTGGAACTATTTCTAGCTTTCAGTGCTAGTGCTACTTAGTTGTAAATAAAATATTTTTCAAAGCAGCATCAGGCTTTCTGTTCTGAAACTTAGATAATTTGAAAACAGGTGTTCATCAAAATTCTGGTACACATAATTGCAATTAATAGGTTTTAAAAAATGAATGGAATTAATAACTTATGAGAATAAAGCTTATTTTTTTTCTATCTCAGCCAGTAGAGAAACCTAGCAGTTTTCAGAATTAATGTCTTCTTTAACGGATACCTCTTGCCAGATCTGAGTAGTTTTGCCAAAGATAGAAGCTGTATACCTGAGGTTTATAGCACTACATTCCATGGCCAAAAAAGTTGGGCAAGTAGAGGCCACGGCGGCTTCCAACCAGACTCTTGATGTTAGAATACACTTCACAGTTGACTTCTCCCACCCACATGCTCTTTGGAAAATTTCCTCCCTGTTTTGCAACTGACTGCAGGTTATTCTTAGATTTAGACAGGAAAACAAAAACTGTGAGTGACAAGAACAGATGCACTTCACCTCCGTTATGAATACAGTCTGATGCTAGTGTCTGTGAGATTTGGGTTTTTTTTCTTTTTAAACCCTTCAAGCAGAGTGCAAGATGCTAAAGTTCAGGAGGTAGGAGGAGTTGGCAGGGATTTGGGAGACAATAGCCCTTAATAAGACTCTTAGTAATCAGGCAGGCGTTTGTGTCTTGAGTTAGGGATGTGGAAGTGACAGGCTGACCATTTCGAAGGTTGCAGTCATTACAGACTGGCATGTTTCTAATTACACATGAAATGAAAGGCTTCAGAGAAGAAATGACCCAGAACACTCAACTGTTTAAGTGTCTGATTAAGGCAAGCGAGGCTTATAAAGACCAATCTGCAAGATTGTGCTTGTCCAAACTTTTTTTTCCCTAGACTCATTTGAAATCTACTCTTTTCATTTCCTTTTGTCTTTTCTCACCAACTACTTTTGTACTCAAATTTAGAGTGTTCAAATCTGATATATCAGTCAAGAGTCCAGCAGGATGCAGATGTGCAATCAGGAGATTGAATGAAAGGTATCCGAGTGGAGGGATTATTGATATAGTAAAGAAAGGATTCAGGGAACTAACCGGAGTGGAGAAGTGCCACAGTCTAGCAATGGGGGTAGCTGGCGCCATCTCTAAGCCTACAGGAGCCACACAAAAGCTGGCCTTATCCAAGGAGTGGGTGATAGAACTGATGAGAATGGAAGGGAGAAAATACCCTCATGTCTCCCCTCCCGGCCTCCACTGTCCTGCAGATGATTCTCATTGGCCCAACCTAACTAGAAGTCAGAGGATAAATAAATCTGGCAGATACATTTAAAAAAAATGCCTGGATGAATGGCAGGAGGAGTGGAGAGAGAGCGGATCTGGTGGCAAATGGACAAAATTAGCGTCCCTTCCTTTCAGGAGCCGTGAGCCAATATGGAGTGCACACAAATATTGGCAGCTTAGCTTACATTTGACCTCAAAGTATAGAACCAAGGAATTCACTAAAAATCTTTTGGACAGTCACCATGAACCAGGCAAAAATAACCATTGCAAATGCATAGGAAATGTCTTTAATCATGGATGGAGCCTCCCAATCACGCACTGCCTGGGGCTGCAGAACCAAGTGAATTGATCTGAGTGGCAGGCCACAGGGAGCGTTGAGTCTTACAAATTGTTTGACCCTTGCTTTCTGTAAACTAGCAGTCGCTATGCAGCACCAGGTACTTCAAGTTTAAGGTTTTCAAGTTATCTTTCTCTTTTTTTTTTAACCAAAGATACTGGATTTTTTTGTTGTTGTTATTTTCTTTAGAAACATGACGTCATCTCACTTTTACATGTTGGTGGCTAATTCACTCACTTCGAGTTAAGCTAACAAACTCTTCTCACTGAGATGGGCTGGCTCCTAAGGCCGTGAGAGTCTCTTGAGTTCCTCTGTCTAGTACTGCAAAGTGGTATAACCTGACCGTGGGGAGCCCAGGTCTCTCCCCCACCACTATCAAAGCTTGTGAGCTTCTGCTGTCATCTCCCATCACCTCTGCATTCATGCTGGCATCTCCGCTCAGACTTTCACTTTGGTGACAAGCAGATAGATGTCTCTGGCATATTACTCCAATCCCCAAAGCACTACTCACTCAAGGATGGTGTTTCTGGGATTCTTATTTATAGGGGTGGAGCTAAAAGGGAATGATTACACAACAAATTGGGAATCCATATCTATCAAAGTCTGATGCCACAAACTTGACCGTCATCTTCTGTGGAGCGTCTCTTGTAACGCTGCTTTTCTCCTTGGCCTCAGGCTGCTCCTGGGATCCTCCATCCCCCATGTCCTGTTATATTACAGGGATCCTTCTGTCTCCTCTCTTCTCCAGGCCCCCATGATATGCTATTAGCTCTCATACCCTAACCTCCTGTAGCATCTAGAGATAACTTCTCAATTCTTGTATGTTCCAGTTAACATCACACTTGGTCACAATTCTCCTAGTTATATAAGGCTCAGCTCTTATATAACCAAAAGCCCCCCTGAAACAAGCAATCCTACCTAAAAGAACATTTATTTTGCGGCCATTCCCCTGGAGCACCAGTTTAGTCACCGCCGACTTACATGATGCACCTCTTTTTTCCTTGTCCTGTAATAGAACTGGCTGCCTCAGACCAGTTCCTAAAGGCAGGAAGCAAGAGGGTACTCTGAGTTAAAAACTAGAGTTCACTTCAAAAGAAATCTCATATTCTGTAAAGTTTGCTAATAGGTGGCCCTACGGATAGCTTGACAAGCTGAAATGCACAAAACCTTTTTTTTCGAAGGCATGAAAAATATATATTTGTGTATCATAGCTGATGAGATAGGGACTGGTTTCAAGGCTAAAAGGTGATTATAATCACCCACATAGCTGCCGAAAACGGTGTCCTGCTTTGTGTTTGTGTTTATTACAGGCTGGAGGGAAGTAAATTACCACCTCATTGTCAGCCAATAATCATTTTCCAGGAAAAGGTAATTTATCCTCTGAAAGGGAATATTCACCTGCTCACCCTTTTGATTGCTCCATTGTGTGTATGTGATTGTTAAACTGCCTACTGACCATAAAATAAGCGTTTCCATCCTCCAGATCCAAGACGAAACCTGTCCAAAGTGGGGAGGGGGGATGAGTCCGCAGTCAGGTGATTGGATCGCCTTAGCTGCTCAGGTCTTCGCGTGGCTGTCATCACGCGAGGTGGCGCACGTCTCAGCATCTGCTCCCTCGGGGTCCTCTTTTGAGAACACCAGTCTGTCTTCATGCAGTGGTAGAGGATACTACTCTCTCCGAGTAGTATCCGAGTGTTAAGAGAGGGAGTATTCCGAGTGTTAAGAGAGGGAGAACATGAGGTCCTGGCGGAGGAGCGCGGCATCTGGAGCGTTCTGTGCGCTCCGCTGAACCTGCTGCTCACAGTGTCCTGCCGTCTGGACGCAAATTCAGATGACAGAAGGACAGAACGCTTGGCCTTGCTTCTTGGGACTGGTCCTTTCTCAGATCTTTCCAGAAGTGGGAAAATTATCTTATGGTCTCTTTTCAGCTTAGCTTCAGAATCGCTGTTGACCCACGGCTTCATTACAAGAGAAAGGACATTGTATTCTTTGGTCGGTTGAGCTAAAATGTACCACTGCTGTCCAAAGAGGGTTCAGATGCCACTGCAAGAAAGAAGCACCACACAGGAATTCCATGTCCAAGGTGATGAAAAAATTTCAAGAAACAGGTTTTCTGGCTTGGCGCCTGTAGCTCAGCAGCTAGGGCGCCGGCCACATAGACCAGGGCTGACTGATGGAATAGAACCCGGCCGGGCCTGCCAAACAATAAGAACTACACACTCACAAAAATGGCCAGGCATTGTGGCGGGCTTCTGTAGTCCCAGTTACCTGGGAGGCTGAGGCAAGAGAATTGCTTAAGCCCAAGAGTTTGAGGTTGCTGTGAGCTGTGACACTACAGCACTCTACTGTGGGCTACATAGTGAGACTCAGTCTCAAAAAAAAATATATGAAAAGAAAAAAGAAACAGGTTCTGTCAGTGATAAGCCATGGCCTTGTAGGCCGGGGGTGGGGGTGGGGGTGGGGGTGGGGAAGGATAGAGAAAGATGAAACCTTTGAAGCAAGTCCGAGAACGTCATGAAGATGGGCATCAAAGTCTACGGTGGCTGAGGCTTTCAAAGTCTACTGTGCCAAAGATTCTGCAGATAAGATGACACATGAGATGGAAACATTTGTTAGAAAAAGAGAGGTGGAATTTTAAAAAGTCGTAAGTCCTCTCAGAAAGCTTAGAAAAGAAGAAAGAATTTTAATGGAAGAAGAAAATAATATATACATAAAACAAATGTTGGTTATTTTTAATGAGCAAAATAAAGTGCGGGAGTGTGATGCAAAAAAAAAGACAAGAAAGGGAGAAAAGGGGGGTGTTCATTTTAGAAATGGGGGAAAACTTAAAAAAGGGTGCAAATTAAAAAAAAGTGAGCAAACTTTTGCATAAAACTCTTAAAGTTAATACATCAGCTACTACAACAAGAGGAACTTTTCCCAGGATATAAATGAAGTACCTTCTGATGTACTTCAACTTTTATGCTATGTATTTAATTCCTAGTTAGGAAATTATTGCTACATTAACCAGAAAGCTGATAGAAAGTACATTTTACAATAAAGGGGCTGATTATCTGATTCCAAATAGACACATTACCAGGAGCTTTCAAAATATTCTCTGCTAAGCGTTACAGTTATTTCTCAGTATAGGATACAATTTCATTCTTATATAAGTATAAAGTCTTTCTTTTTTTTCTTCACTTATTTTTTAAATATGTGTGTATATATGCAAATGTTTGATCACTTTTATTATTTTTTAAAGATTGTACTTATAACAATTCCAGATTTTATTGATTTTCCCCAACACATAGATTTTTGTTTTCACCTATTTGGTATATACACTATTTTCTTACTTAAGTCTAAGGAAGTAAAATAGATTCATTCCAGGTACCTTACTCCTTCCACAAAATTTGATTTATGGGGTTATATGGTAATGTTAATATTCTCTAACATGTCAAATATGTAACCTATTATCACCACAGTTTCCAGACAACATTAAAAATTCTACAAGTTGAATTTAACTCTAATGGATACAAGTTATAAAGTGTTCATATTGCTCTAACAGAACAGACTTATAGCTTAGTGAAGGGAGGGTGTGGCACTAATATCTGTATTTTTTTTTTTGTAAAATTGCCAGTTAACATTCATAAACTGTCACACTCGATGTGTAGAATCTGACTTGTCATTGGTAGATCACACACAGTCTGTGGATTATTACCCACAGCATTTTAACTTTCTTATCTGTGGAGCTTCTTTGCTGGCAATGTCATTTATGGGGATACAAGCAATGTCATTTATGTATGTTTTATTTCCCCTCCCTTCCTAGCAATATAACACAAAGATTTAAGGGGAGAGGCTACAGAAATTATTATTTTAAAACGTTAGATATTATTTTCAGGTTTCAATTAGCCACGGCTTCCCATTCCTCTTTGATATGCACAGCAGAGAGTTGATATATTGCCGGACCCATGGCAGGGACTTTGAAAAAGTATGTTGATGTGGTACCATAAAAATGAGCCTCTGAGATCTCTTGTGGTAGGATGGTAATTGGCTGAAGAACCCAGCTGCTGCCGTTCTGGCTCCACCATTGTGTCATGCTGAGGCCACGCTTCCTGCAGTCAGAGAATCAACTGTACAGGCCTGTACCTTCATGGGAACACTGGCTCAAGGACGGACTTCTTTTACAGCGATTCTGTAAATGTTCTAGGGAAAAATGAGAAATCCCTTCATCTACATCCTATTCACAAAATTTAAACTTTGCTATTTTTTCATTTTAAAAGTAGTTTATTGAGAGGTAATTCACGTAATAGAAACTGAGCATTTTGAAGTGAACAAATCAGTTTTGTTCAGTACAGTCACAGGAGTGTGCCATCACCACCTCTACTTTGTTCCAAAACATTCCAAAATAAAACCCTTTTCTTATAAAGCAATTTCTCCCTATTCTCCCTTCCTCACAGTTCCAAAAACCACTAATATGTGTTCTATCTCTGTGCAAAGAAATCATATGATATGTAATGTTTCATGTCTTTTTTTTATTTGACTTAGCACCTATGATTTAATCTTTTATTTATTTTTCTGATCAAAAATGTCCTTGACTATAAAGATCATTTTACCCTGCACAGGCGTGATTTTCTTTGTCAGCACCATCTTATTTTGAAGCACAAGAAGAGCTGTCATTGTATTTTTTTCTTCTTTCTTTTGTCATTCCCTTATAAACTATCATAAAGCCAGGGGGATTTACTCCTTCCCTCCACATCATATAGCTGCTTTCTCTACGTCCTGCAGGAATGTGACAGAGTGAGCATAAACTATATAATGCTTCAGTGGCTAAGAGCACAAAATAAGTTCTTTATTCTCTAATGGAGTAAATAGATGTTTCAGATTCCAAGGGACTCACCCAGGTATCAATGAGAAG
Organism: Otolemur garnettii; assembly: GCF_000181295.1. Lineage (NCBI taxonomy): Eukaryota > Metazoa > Chordata > Mammalia > Primates > Galagidae > Otolemur > Otolemur garnettii. The sequence goes on from NW_003852410.1 coordinate 27,279,588, forward strand.
GCCAGAACGGCTACTAACAATGCCTCTTAGGAGGATCGTTCTGAATAGTAAATGGGATGTCGGCCACAGTTAGTGTAGTGCCCACTGGGTGGTAGACTCTGCGTGGCAGCTATGCTGTGGTCTGTGGGTAACAGTCTGTGGGGCGCTGGTTGGAGCAGTTGCTTGGGGTTGACGTTATTTGCCACCACACCATGTGCATCTCTGAAGATGGCATGTTGGAAAGGGTAAAATCTATGCACTGGCAGCCTTCCAAAGAAAATATAATAACACTGTCCAAGCTGGAGAAAAGGACAACAGATTTATTCCAAAATTCTGTTATAAGTGAGTGTCAAATCGCAATTCTGGTATCCATTTCCCTGGTGAAACTAAGCAAATGAAATCCTGCCACTTGTCCTACATTCAAACTGACATTGAACATGGATCTTGGAAATGACTTCCTTGTCTAATATTTGGCTGATCAAGTGCATCTCCTTGTCTTCTGGCCTCTTTTCCGTCTTCTTATAAAGGTGCCTTTCCCTGTGCACAGAGCACAGTGTAGCCCAGCGAAGGCTCACTCCTGAGCTTGTGAGTCCCTTCTCTTCCTCCTCCTCATCCTCGGGTGCTGACCCATTCACTTTATCTCTTGACTTACACCTTTCTCTTTGCTTAATTTTCACTTCCTCCTTATTATGCAAAGGATTATAGCAAATGGTTAAGAGTGAGGCCTCTGTATTCCACTTTTAATTCATATTGCCTAAAAGCTGGGTGCCTTTGAACAAGGATTTCAACCTTCCTAACCCCTCAGTTTATCTACAAATTGTGGAGGCAGTTATGAGGAAGGTTTAATTGGACATCCTGGATTAAACACTTAGAGCAGTTACTAGTACGTATAAAGGGTCCAGTCAATAGTATCTAAAAATAATGTTCATAATGATATGGTGGTTTATCTGTGTTCCCCATCCTTTTGCCTTATAGAAATCATCAACTTCACAAAACACTCCCAGCTACCCAAACTACATCTTGGTCTAGTCCAGTGGTACTCAACCTGTGGGTCATGACCCTTCCTTTCACAGGAGTCACCTAAATACATCCTGCATATCAGATATTTGCATTTTGATTCATATCGGTAGCAAAAAACCAGTTATGATGTAGCAATGAAAATAATTTTATGGTTGGGGTCACCACAACATGAGGAACTGTATTAATAGGTCGTGGCATTAGGAAGGTTGAGAACCACTGGTAGACAATTCTACCCAATTCTACCTGTGCCTTTTCACCTGTTTCTAAATAGTCCCAATACTATGTTCTGCTCTTACCCTAAATGTGACTTCTCCAAAAGCTTTTTCGAGAGAGGAATCTTCTCCAAGATTCTTTTTGACCTTCCCCAGTGCTGTCTGACCATATCACCCGGCTTCAAATACACGTAGTGATCTTTGAACAGTTCTGAACACGGCTTGTTTCCACATTTCTGAAGTTACCACGTCCTATGTTTGCTTCCCTCACAACCCCTTTGTCACGAGTTTCCTTCCGTTATAGGGTTGAGGGCCACAGATGAATCTCTGGCGCCACATGTCTGGACATGGCTCAGTTGTTTTCTGTGAGGATGGTGACGGTAGAGGTGACAATAGCAGCACAACTGATGTTTATTTCACTTTTCTCCTACCCCAGGAACTATTCTAAGCACTCACAACACGTATCCCTTCACTTAATTCTCACTCCAGGCCTCTGACATGGGCACTGCTGTCCCCTCTGTTAGAGGCACTGTGCAGAAGGCCATGATACTTCACTTGGGAGCAGCGTGTGCTGAGTTCAGGATCTGAGCACAGGCAGTGGGACTTGAGTGCCTTGCCGCTGCCTCCTGAATCTTTCCCCTTCCTTGCTGAAACTTCAGTTCCCTCTGATTTGAGTATCAGTCCTCTTAATTTGGGGAACAACTTCTGCCAGATTAATATAGAATTAGGCAATGCTATTTCTTGACTTAAAGGTTGGAGGGTGTGGAGGTAGGGCATACTACCCAAGCTTTACGTGGGCATTTGACCTTCCAGAAATTGCGTGTAGAGTAGATGTAGCTGCTTCTCAGTGGAGAGTTAAAGACTATAATTTAGAGAATGTCCTAGAAACTCCTTGGATTGGTACTCAGAACTCTCTTCAGTAATTTTTTTAATCTATTATTTGAAGCTTTCTGGCTGATATTCTCATTCCCATACTTCTGGCCGAGTCAACCAACCTGTTCACTATTTTGCCCTGTGTTATGGGTCCCGCCCCTCGCCCACCCTTGAACCTTTGCTCACACAATAACCAGATCCTAAGAGACCCTCTTGCTACACATTTTCTTTCTTGTCCATTCTCCAAAGTTTACTGTCTGTCCCATTTCTTTTAGGCAGCTTTCCAGATGACTCCAATCTGGGTGCAAGGAAGCTGCCTTCCAGCTAGAGCAAGGTGGCAAACTGAGAGGCCCACTGGAGCCAAACCAAGAACCTACTAGAGTCAGGCCAGTCAGGCAGAGAGCTGCAGAATTGAACCTGGGAGAAAGGTGGCTCCAGGCAGTCACTGCCATGTAGATTAGTAGCCCGTGGTTCCCAGATGTCTCATTTTTAAAAGAAGTAATAGAAATCTAGATATTTAGATGAAAGCTCTTAATTTTTTTTTAACTGACAGTTTATTTAAATCAAGAAAAAAATACGTGAGGCAGATGAAGTTTGTTGAAGGGCAGCTGCCAGTTTTTGGCTTCTGCTATGGAGAGTGTTATCCACGTTCCTCAGTGGGAAGATTCCACACTGTATAATGAAGGATCGTTTTACCTGGACAGTGTTTCCTAAGTTGTGTGGAAGAAACTGGTTCTTAATTGCTTCTTTTAAAGAACTGTAATTGTGGCTTTGCAATTAGTGCAGAAAGAATTCGAGGATAGTAGAATCATAATAAATCATAATAAATAATAATAATAATCATAATAATAATAATCATAATAAATGCCAAGTCATCAAAGTCATCAAAGTATATATTGGGTTGGTCATAAATGATACCTTATTTTGATGCCACCTTCTTTCCTAAAAAGTAATTAGAATTTTTTATAAAACAACCATTAAGGTAAGACAGTGCCTAAGAGTTTAATAAAAAATTGGTTTAAAACACACTCAGTTCATATTTTAATGAATTCATAGGCAGCCCTTCCAGGGTTTCGTGAATACAGATATCTCTTGCTTAATGATGGGGAGGCATTCTGAGAAATACATCCTTAGGCAATTTCATAACGGTGTGAATATCTCCGAGTGAACTTACACAAGCCTGGATGGCATAGCTGACTACACACCTACCTGGGATGTTACAGCCGACTGCTCCGAGGCCAAAAGCCTATACAGTATGTGATTGTTCCAGTACTGCAGGCTACTGCTACACCCTGGGAAGGGTTTATCTAAACATATCGAAATATAGAAAAGGCATGGCAAAAGTAGGGCATGAAAGATAAATGGTAGATCAGTATAGGGACTTACTACAAACGGAGCTTACAGGACTGGACTCTGTGCTCAGGGAGAGTCATGTGTGAGTGGTAAGTGAATGTGAAGGCCGGGACATTATACTGTGCCCTCCTGTAGACTTTATAAATTCCATATACCTAGCTTACACTGGATTTATTGAAACATTTTTTTCTTCAATAATAAGTTAAATTTGGCTTACTATAACTTTTTACTTTATAAACTTTTTTTTTTGGCCGAGGCCAGGTTTGAACCTGCTACCTCTGGCATGTGGGGCCCTACTCCTTTTGCCACAGGTGCCACCCACTTTACAAACTTTTAATTTTTTTATGCTTTGCCTCTTTTGTAATGATACAGGTTAAAAGACAAACACATTGTATGGCTGTGATATATTGTTTATATCCTTATTCTATGAACCTTTGTTTAAGCTACATGTTTTTAACTTTTTAAGCTTTCAAATATTCTTTTTTTTTATTCTAAGAGTCAAACAAACACATTAGCCTAAGCCTACACAAGATCAGGATCATCAGTATCAACTGTGTTCCACCTCCACGTCTTGTCCCCCTGGAAGGTCTTCAGGGTCAATGAATGGCAGGCATGGAGCTGCCACCTCCTATGATGACAATGCCTTCTTCTGGAACGTCTCCTGAAGGACTTGCCTAAAGCTGTTTGACAGTTAGCTTTTATTTATTTACTTTATAAGTAGAAGGAGTACGTCCTAAAATGATGATAAATAGTATGGTAAATACTGGGTGATAGGAATTTTTAGCTCTAGGGACCACTGCCATTTCTATGGTCTGTTATCCACTGAATTATCTTTATGTGGCACATAACTGTAGTTAGAGCTCTGTAATGAGAGAAAATTGGACTGAGTGCTTTGCCTCCTTATGATATTAGAAATTCAAATTTGAAATTAAGCTTTAAAAACTTTGAATTTCCGTATATTGTTTCTCAGGTAGAGTGAAATTATTTTCATTTGACAGATTTGAAGCAAGTAAGTGAATGAAAGTTGAGGTTGATAACTTGCAATTATATTGATTTTCATTTTCCTTCTTGGGTATTCTTCAAAGTGACAATGCTTGGAGCAAATGTCACTTCAGCAATTGCAACTTTTCAACACCCTAATTGTAGCAGAGAGATGTACAGTGAGAACGTGTGAAAAGTGTCTCAGAGTAGAGGAAGGGCTTTGCGAACTGCTAGGGGTGGTCGCCATCGCACTTGCTTCCAAGTCCTCACACATTTGTGCAGTGCTTGATTTTAGGTAAGGAAAATGAAATGTGGAGATGGGGCACAGTGTGTCCAGGACCCAGAAAAGATGGGAGGAGATGGCAGTCAGTAAAATGAGAACCGTTTCTTCTAAAAGGTATACTACAGACTGGAGAATAAATAATGCATGAAATGACAGTAATTAACAAGTGTTTACTTAAGTGAACAATGGCTTGAAACATAGTTGCATGGTAAAGACCTTATTATAGACCATACTTGGCACATAAATATGATACTTACTTTGAGGGATAATTAATTTGCTTTCTAAGCTTGAGGGATGGGTCACCCGTGGTCCTCCCTCCCTTCTTTATATTGGACAAATCCAACCCTGAAACGGAAATACTCTCCTGGTGTTTAAAATCTTCCACAGTGGACATTCATTTTAGATCTTTTTACTGGCTATTTGGTAGTTATAATTTGAGCAGACAGCCTATGTGTGAGGACAGATGACAGTGTGAGAAATTGCAGACAGAGTGTAACTCTGGGTGTTACTGAAACGAGATGTCTTACTCTGTCTTCCTTCTCTGACGGTGAGTCTTCAAAGGGACCATTACCTAAAACTTGCAGTAAATGTGGAGTAATAATTTATAAACTTTAACATGCATCAGAATTACCTGGATTCTTATTACCTGTGCTCATTAAATCATAGGCAGTTAGGTCCCAGCCCCAGAGTTTCTGACTCAACAGGTCTGGGAGAGGGCCTGCATTTCTAATACACTTTTAAATAATGTTGATGGGACCACAGTTTGTGAACCACTTAGTGGTGGAAAACCAGTTGCTGAGTGCAAACCCATTCCTAAATTACACGTTTATAAGGAAGATACCATTCTAGGACAATACCAATCAGGGTATTTCTCAGTTAGGTAGGAACTTATTGCCAAAGAATGCCAGGCTGACTGAAGGCAGACAGGATGGAGCTGGGGTAAGGTCGGCTTTGGTTCAGAGAATGTGGGTGCTAAGAGTGGATGTCTGCCTCTGCCACTTGCTAACTTTGTGACTTCAGGCCAGTTATTGAGCCCCTTTGTTCCACAGCCACCTACTCTGTCAAATACAAATGACAACAGTATTGTCAACCAGGAGTTTCTGGGAGAATTCCATGAGATAACTTTGTGAAAACTTTGAGCATGAGAGCTGGAATGTGCAGAGAGCCGTGTTATTACATGAAGGCATCTGTAACACACGAAGGAGAGTAACAACATATACCGCATATACTGTGTACGGGGGAGAGGGGTTAGAAGGTACCACCTGTCCTCTCAGATCGGATGTGGGATTTAGTGCCTGTTAACCCACAAGACTGGTCTTCTGTGGAAAGTGACCTGAGGCATAGCTGAGATGAATTCATTGTCATATCAATACCATTACTGTTCTTATTTAGGGTCAATTTTATCTCAAATGTGGCCAGGAGCATTTCAGACGAAATTGTTGATGATGTGTTAGTGGGTGTGACAGCTTCAGAGGCTGATGGCTTGTGGGAGGGACAGCTGTGGGATGAAGGGAATGGAGAAGCAGAGACAGACTGAGAAACAGAAATGGAGAAGGGACCGAACAGAGAGAGACCCAGGGAGAGAGGGGGAGGGGAAGATCTGGGGAGTCCCAGGGTTATTTTTATTTCCAAACACTTTAGACTTGAGTTAAATTTAGCTTTTCCTAGAATTCCCATGATCCTGACCTGTAGGAGTCTGTTTATACACCATAACCGCTGAGGAGCCTGTTGGGTGTGAGGTGCTATCCTCTCAAACATTGATTAGTTCAGAAAGTTCTGAGTGCACCGGCATAAGGTAGTGTCATAGAAATGGTGGTGAACAAAGCATGGGCCCTGGCCTCATGGAGTGCAGACTAGTAAGAGCAGTGGTTCTCAACCTGTGAGTCGGGACCCACAGGAACTGTATTAAAGGACCACGGCATTAGGAAGGTTAAGAATCACTGAGTAAGAGTGAAATTGAAGAATAAATAGCATTTCCTTAGGCAAGGGAGGAAAAAGAAACGTTAACAAGGTGGGGCTTGGAAGCACAAACCTGATTAGAATCCTGGTTTCAGCTGTGACGAGCCATGGGGTCACAGTCCAGTTACTTGCCCTCCCTGACCCCTGAGTGTATTCAGGCCTCAAGGAGGGTGGTTCTGCTTTAGAAAGCTGTTGATATGAAGGATGCAGCAGATGGCACACTTTGCCCAGAACACGTGGGCTCTTCACAAACGAGAGTGAGGGTTTGATTGATTGTTAGGTATGGCTCTTTTCAGGCTGAGTACTGGGATTAGGCTGGTGGTTTTCAGCCCTGTGGACTGTGATTGTAACAGCAAATAGATCAGAAGAAATTGCTTAGAGAAGAGGCAGGAAGTGGAGTATGAGGTCATGCCAGCATGAAGACAGATTGCTGTTTACCTTGTCCTCTGGGTATGTGAGAGAGCAGTCAGGGCACTTGGTGGTTTCTATTGAAACAATGACAGAGTGCAGAAGGCGGGCCGGGTGAGTAATATAATAACCATAGATACTTTTGTAGACACGGGAGGTGAGGCTGCACTCCAGAAGTCAATGCCTTCTCATTATTGCTGAATTGTTTCATGTCGTTCTAAGCCTTTGAATCCCTCAAATGTGCTGCCAGGAAGGTGATTCCTCAAAAATATGCAGCTCACATGGGATGGCTGTGGCTCTCTGGCCTGAGATCATCACTGTACTGTGGTTGGGGTGTGGGGAAAAGTGAAAGGAAAGTGGGGTGGGAGGGAATCTTTCAGAGGGAGAAGGGACCAGGGAGCAGGTCTCTGAAGCCACACTGGCTGATCTCTGATCAGGGCTCTGCCACATGCTGTCTTGGTGGCTCTGGCCCTCCCCTTATGTCACACATGGAGAGGTTAGTATGTGCAGAGCACTCAGAACAGCACTCGCTACATAGTTAGCACTAAAGGTTTAGTTGTTGTTTTTATGATTTCACCTAGGAAGGACATTCCCAACTGTCAACATTGATTCCTTAGGGCACTGAAGAAATGCGAGTTTGACCTCAGTGGTGTTATACCACACCATGTGAATATTCAACTCAGGAGAATTCTATGCATACTACATAGGAGAATTAACTTATATGTTACACATAACAATTTACATGACCTTTCAGAGTTGCTGTTTTTTCCCTTTGTTCTTCCACGTCTTATGTCTAATTCATAGTAATAAATACTTTAAAGTTTTCACAAAGGCTGCCTTTTATTTACTACACCTAACTGTACTGATTTATCACACTTAAGAGTTATATATGAAGCGCTATGAGGGCACTGTAATTTATGGGTGGCTTAAGGTATCTTCTTTTTTTTTAATTAAATCATAGCAGTGTACATTAATACTATCATGGGGTACAGTGTACTGTTTCTATATACAATTTGAAATACTTTCATTCAACTACTTAAATAGCCTTCTTGTCATTTTCTTAGTAATTGTGTTAAGACATTTATATTCTTCATTTAGAGAGATTCACATGTACTGTTATAGGATGAACCATAGGCGTGATCCTGCCAATCACCCTCTCTCCACTCATCCTCCCCCCTTCCCTCCCTCTCCCCTTTCTCCATATTCTTGGGCTAAAATTGGGTTATAGTTTTCCTATGAAAGCTATAAATTATTTTCATAGTAGGGCTGAGTTCATTGGATACTTTTTCTTCCATTCTTGAGATACTTTGCTAAGAAGAATATTTTCCAGCTCCATCCATGTAAACATGAAGGAGGTAAAGTCCCCATTTTTTCTTATGTCTGCATAGTATTCCATGGTGTACATATATCACAATTTATTAATACATTCATGGGTTGATGAACACTTGGGCTTCTTCCATGACCTAGCAATTATGAATTGGGCTGCAATGGACATTCTGATACAAATATCTTTATTAAAGTGTGATTTTTGGTCTTCTGGATATACACCTCGTAGAGGAATTAGAGGATCAAATGGCAGGTCTATTTTTAGTTCTCTAAGTTTTCTCCAGATGTCTCTCCAAAAGGAACGA
>NW_003852410.1:27288576-27295440 GCF_000181295.1 Otolemur garnettii
CATCCTTAATCATCAGAGAAATGCAAATCAAAACTACTTTGAGATATCATCTAACACCAGTAAGATTAGCCCATATCACAAAATCCCCAAATCACAATTGCTGGCGTCGTTGTGGAGAAAAGGGAACACTTCTACACTGCTGGCGGGATTGCAGGCTTAAGGTATTTTCAAAAGTTTTTGAGTACTTGAAAACTTACCAGGAGTGTTTGGCTGGTGGTCACAAAATTTACTACTGTTCTGTGTTTTTTAATTACCAGTGTAGATATTTCTTATTGCCATTGCATCTGAAGTTGTGGAATTAAATAGAACTCAGAACAGCACACCAGGAGCAGGCAAGGTGATGGTCGTATAGCAATGTTATTTTGCATGTTTTTCCCCCCTTTTTAAAATTGTACCAAGAGTCTGCTGTGTTAGAAACTTATCTGTTCATTTTTCTTTACTAAAATAATAGGTTTTGCTTAGAAGGCTATGGCCATTACTGCACAATTAGAGCAAGATGGTCGTATTTAAACATTCAGGGAGGCACTGAACACAAAATAAGACACCTCACAATAGGTTTTCATTTCAATGATTTCTGGAATTTTTAGTTTTTTTGCTCATGCATAAATACCTCCTAGCTTTGTCCATCTTTCACATAGTGCTTCTGTAAAGCTTTATATGTACTTGAGGACTAAATACCAAGTTGGTCCCATTTCTCACACAATTGTATATCTAGTGAAGTAATTCAAAGTGGCAGTTTCTGGGTTTTTTTTCTTTTTAAAGATTTTGTAATTGTGTTCTATAGTGATTCCAAATGGGACTAGTCTTTGGCAGTTTTTCTGGGAGTAAAAATCTGCTTCATCCTTGAATGTTTTGTCTGTTCCCACTACAACACCAGAATCCAAGCATAAAATATGGTTCTTGTTTTCTTTTCCAAATTGAAAGTTCGACATTCCTTCTAAAGCAGTTATGTAATATTTTAAAAAAAGAAATATAGTATCACACATCCCAACTTACTTATGAACCAGATAGAGACTGTTTTGGATTCCTTATCCATATGCAGTTAAGACTAAAAGTGTGTGAAATAATTGATTTGAAAAAAAAAAAGAAATAATTGATTTGAAAATTGAGAAGCCAAAGCAGGGAGTTAGAAGGATATGAGAACATGACAACACCAACACGCTGCCATTTATTCCTGAAATATTATTTTAGATTATTGCATTCAACTATTACTAAGATCACGCAACCTACATTCACAGTGCAGGCATTTTCTTGTACAATTAAAACAGAGATACTCAAAATGTTAGTAGTAATGTTAATGTAATAATAGGACAGAGAAAGTTGTAATAGTGGGTATAGCATTTAGCCAGGTTTTAAAGTATGTGATTAACTACGGAGAAACCTAAGAAATACTGATTTCCATCCTATGTACATATGTGTATGTCCATGACTAATCAATACTTATTAATACAATGACAAGGCAATAATGACTGATAAATTATCAAGTTAATTACTGTACAGTTTCTTCTCCTTTCCGATGGTACATGAGGGAGAAAGAAAAATATATCACTATGCCCTTGCATTGAGCCATAGAAAACAGACCCCAAATGTGTAACTGGATTTTCTTAAAGGTAAGGAATATCAGTGATAATTAGGTGACCTTACCATCACTTAATTATACTTTACATCATCTCTGTTGGGAACTTTAAGATGTTATGGAATTATTATTGAATCAGTAATAGTGCCTATTAAAAAAACCTATCATCAAAATTTTACCCATTTTTTGGCTCGGCTCCTGTGGCTCAAGTGGCTAAGGTGCCAGCCACATACACCTGAGCTGGTGGGTTCGAATCCAGCCTGGACCCGCCAAACAACAATGATGGCTGCAACCAAAAAGTAGCCGGGCACTGTGGCGGGCACCTGTGGTCCCAGCTACTTGGGAGGCTGAGACAGGAGACTCGCTCAAGCCCAGGAGTTGAAGGTTACTGTGAGCTGTGATGTCACAGCACTCTACCCAGGGCAACAGCGTGAGGCACTGTCTCAAAATAAATAAATAAATAAATAAAATAAAAATTAAAAATAAAATAAAATTTTACCCATTTTTAAAATTTGAAAACATTTAAAAGGTACAAATGTTTTTGTTACGTGGATACCTTGCATGATGCTGAAGTCAGAGTTTTTAATTTGCCCATCACCAGAATAGTGTTTATTGTACCCAAAAGTACGTTTTTGCACCTTACTTCTTTCCATCTCTACTTTTGGTTTCCAATGACCTTTACTATGGGGCCCCAGGTCTAGCTGCCAGTTATTGCCAGAGTATGTGTGGCATTTGCTTTTTCATTCATATTTTATTTAGGATAATGATCTCCAGTTCCATCCACGTTGCTGCAAAATACATTATTTTCATCCTTTACACAGCTTAGTAGTACTCTGTATATACCATATTTTCTTAATCTACTTGTGAATTAATGGGTACTTAGGTCAATCCCACATATTTTCACTTGTGAATAGTACTGTGATAAATTTTTGAGTATAAGTATCTATGTAATGAAATACTTTTTTTTTCCATTGAGTAGCTACTCAGTAGAGTGACTACTGGATAAAATGATAATTCTACATTTATTTCCTTCAGAAATCCCCATATTGTTTGTCATAGATGTTGTACTAACTTCCAGTCCCACCAAAAGTGTATAAGCATTCCTTTCTCTCTGCATCCTAGCCAGCATTTGGTTTTTTTGTTTTGTTTTGTTTTGTTTGTGTGTGTGTGTGTCAAAGGAGGAATTTATAGTTTCATTTGGACCCCCCGAAGGTCTTTACCAAAAAGAGAGGAATTCTTACTGTGCTATAGTGCAGATAGAAAAAGAGGAAGCTTTTAGAGAAAATAGCCACTCAGATTAGGAGAGAAAATCAAAGATCATTTCCTTTATGAGAAGTGTTTCTAGATCATGTCTTACTCTCTTCTAAGCCTTTTCCAATTGGGTTCACATCTGCACCTCTCCACAGACGCCACCTAGCATAACATCCCAGACCATTTTCATCTAATTAAGTCCTATGGTCAATTCTCAGTCCACATCTTACTTGATCTCTTAACAGTATTTAACCAACTGATCACTTCCTCTTCTTAAAATACTTGACTTCCAGGTAACCACACTTACATTATTTTCCTTTAATATTTGTAAAATTTCAGATTAATATGGAGGTACAAATGATTAGGTTACAATGTTTGCATTTGTTAGGTAAAGTTCAAGTTGAAATGGAGGCCTTCACCCAGGAGGTGTGCCATATACCCTTACATCCTGCCTATTAAGTGAGAGCTTACCATTCCTCTTCCCTCATTCTCCCTTTCCTCCTCTTTTCTTCCTTTCTCTTTCCTCCTTCTCCCTACTTGAGTTTAATTATTTTTCTGTCATGTGGTCAGGTAGTTGTTTATCTACGAGTTTCATATTAGACTGAGTACACTAGATACTTGTTTTTCCATTGTTATGATACTTTGCAACTCCATTTCTGACTTTTAGATAACCAGCATTCTGACAGAGATAAGCTGGAATCTCACTGAGGTTTTAATTTGCACTTCCCTGATGGTTAGAGATGTTGAGCATCTGTACATGTGAATGTTGGCAATTTTTCTATGTTCTTTTGAAAAAATTTCTCTTCATATCATTTCTGTTTAATGCTTTGTTTGTGCTCTTTGTAGAGTCTAGACATTAGTCCTTTATTGGATATATAATTTGTGAATATTTTCATCAATTCTGTAGGTTGTCTGTTTACTCAATTGATTGTTTCTTTTGATGTGCAGAATTTTTTTTGACTTAAGTCCTATTTATCATTTTTGATGTTGCCCTAATTGCTTTTGGAGTATTAGTCATAAATTCTTTGCCAATGCTAATGTATGAGAGATTTTTTCCTTCATTTGCTTCTAGAGGTTAATGATTTTGTGCCTTATGTTTAAGTATTTTGTCATTTTTACATTAGTTTTTTTATATGGCAAGAGACAGAAATCCTGTTTCAGTATTCCTCATATGGCTATCCAGTTTTCCCAGCACCGTTTATTGAATAGGGATTCTTTTCCTCAACATATGTTGCTGTCTGTTTTGTCAAAGATCAGTTGTTTGTAGGTAGATGGTTTTGTTTCTGGATTCTGGATTCTGTTCTCATGGGCTATGTCTTTACTTTTAGACTAATATCATGCTGTTTTGGTTGCTATAGCCTTGTAGTATAACTTGAAATCACATAATTGTAATGCCTCCAGATTTGTTCTTTTTGTTTAAGATTACTTTGACCATTCAGGGTCTTTTTACAAATGGGTGGCAACCTAACACATAGAGAATATTTTGTAAATGTTTTATAGACTTTTGTGATGAATATTTTGTAAAGAAATGTTCATTTAGCTACAATTTCCAGTTTCCTCTATGTATGGCAACTTTCTGGGTGACCTTTGGTAGACCCTATTGTACTCTGCTGAATAGAAGTGGTGACAGTGGGCAGCCTTTTCTTCTTTTTTTTTCTAGGGATAATACTTTCAATGTTTCCCATTCAGTGTGATGTCAGCTTTGGGTTTATCATATATGGCCTTTATTATATTCCTTCTATGCCTACTTTGTTGAGGGTATTTTTTTTTTTATCATGAAAGCTTGCTAGGATTTATCAAATATTTTTTCTATGTTTATTGAGATGATCACATGATCTTTACTTTTGCTTCTGCTTCACTTCCTCCTCCACTTTAAGTTACCTTGTCTCTGATCTTAGGTGTTGAAGTGTCCTTTTGATACAGGACCAAAAGGAAGAGAAGAGTGAAGAGCAAGAAGGGAGAAAAATTGGAAAACGAGAAAAGAAAAAGGAAATGAGGGGTTAAAAGGAAAGATTGACAAAAAGAAGAGAAGAACAGAAGGAGAGAAACAGGAGTGTAACAGTGGTGTTCAGCAGGGTGCTTTGACCCACATCCACAATTCCAGCCTCTGGGGTCTGTGTTAGGACTCTTGAGGACAGGAGCCTCCTTAGCAGCATGAGTAGAAGTGAGACCCCCAACTCCACCAAATAGAGGAGAAAAAAACAAAAAACGCATTGTCACATGGGGACCTACCACTAGCATACCTCCAAAGGCCAAAACTAGAAGAACCCCCTATACTAGGAGATCTAGGTCTGTCTCCTTGATTCAGTCCAAGGCCATGGCACCTCCGCCCAGGCCTCAGAGTGAGGCTCCATCCCATAAATGGAATATTGATAGACAAAGAATAAAGTATTCTTATCTACAAAGAATAAAGTAGATAAGAAACAAATAATAATAATAAAAGTATATAAAGAGAATTGAAAATAAAATTATATAAGATGTAAAAAAATGGGAGTATATCTTAGTTGTTATTTGGGAAATTTATGTGGGAAAGATAATAAAAGTAGAAAACTTGTTACAAAAAGAGAGAAAAGGATTGAAATGGAAAGAAAAGAAAGAACAAAAGGGGCAGGAAAACTCTAGCAAAAGTGGAGCCCTTATTATTGAAGGAAATAAAAATGGAAAAATGGCTATAAAACACAAAACCTTTTAAGAGATAAAATTGAGAAAAAAAATAACAGGAGCAGAATAACTAGCAAAAAGTGAAGTGAAGAAGGAAACAATGAAAAATTATAATTGCAAAAAAGAAAGAAAGAAAATGAAAAATCTAGGGGAAGAAGTTGAAAATAACTTTTTAGAAAAAGGGGGAGAAACATATATAGAGAGAGCTATATATTGCCTGGACGACAGGTGACATTCTGGAGTATGAGATGCTAATCGTGATGGTGATACAGCTGTATAAGATGGGGGATGGAAGCCTCTAACTTGCTGAGGAGACCTGGTCCTGTCTTCCTGATTTCTTTGCCCTCAGTTCCCACAGGTTGGAAACCTGAAGTTCTTGTCAGCCTGCTTAATAGACATGCCTAGACCTTTCTAAACTGTGTCCCTTGGTCACACAGTGCTTTCCCAGGAAAGTGTGTATTGCTCAAGTCTCCCCACTGTGACTGCCCAGCTTAGCAGGCACACCAAAGTGGCCTTGCCCTCTGACCCTGCAAGCTGATCCTGCAAGGCAGCTCTCCCACAATAGCTGCTCTAGCCTGCAGCCAAACAACAAAACCTCTGCTCTGCCTAGTGGTTCAGTCCCAGCCCCTGTATGCTGTTAAAGATCATTAATTTGCTTTCCCAAGCTCTCCCAAGGTAGGCCCCACCAAGTACCCAGGACTCCCCCATCCAAAGAAAAAGGCCTGCAGAGCAGGCCCTCTCTGTCTAAAACCACCAAGCCGGACAGCCTCCACTGGTACATGAGTACTTACCCTCTGTGCTGATTCTCTACTGCTACCAAGCTTCTCGTGGACTTTTGGAGTCTTCTGCTTCCTCCCTTTGCCCCCAAAGCAATGTTTCTGGGCAGGGCTCACAAGCAAAGGTGGAGCCCTTGTTATTGAAGGGTGGCTGGAGTCCTTTCTCCTTGATCTCACCATAGTTAAAGGAGCTGTCTTTAGTCCACCATTTTCCCCTTGCCCCTTGCTTTTGCTTCTGTTTATGTGGTGAATCACATTTATTGACTTGAATGTGTTAAACTTTCCTTGCATCTCTGGGATGAAACTCACTTGATCATGGTGAATCAGCTTTTCCATATGCTGTTGAATTCAGTTTGGTAGTATTTTTGCATTTATATTCATAAAGGGTATTGTTCTGTAGTTTTCTCTTTGTTGTGTTCTTTCTTGGCTTTGGTGTTAAGCTGATACTAGCTTTGTAGAATGTGTTAAAATGTCTTCTTGATATTATGGAATAATTTATGTAGGATAGGTACCAGCTCTCTGTAGATCTGGCAGAATTTGGGTATGAATCCATCTAGTCTGTGTCTTTTTATTGTTGGTTTTTTTTTTTTTTTTTTTTTT
>NW_003852410.1:27295460-27302654 GCF_000181295.1 Otolemur garnettii
TTTTTTTTTTTTTTTTTTTTTATTACTGCTTCATTCTTGCTTCTCCTTATTGGTCTATTCAGGATTTTTTTTCTTCCTGATTCAGGTTTGGGGAGCTTGTGTGTTTCCAGGAATTCATCTACTTTCTGTATATTTGAGGGGTTATGTGCATAGATGCTTTTGGATAACATTTAATATCTCTGTGATATCAGTTGTAATGTATCCTTTTTCATTTCTTATTGAGCTTATTCGAGTCCTTTCTATTCTATATATGATTAATCTGGCTAGTGGTCTATTGATTTTGTTTATCTCTTAAATGAACCAATTTTTTTCTTTTATTGATCTTTTGTATTGATTTTTTTGGTTTCTATTTTATTTAGTTCTTCTTTGAGTTTTGTTATTTCTTCTGCCGACTTTGGGTTTGCTTTGTTCTTCTCATTCAAGATCCTTGAGATGTGACATTTGGTTGTTTATTTGTGGTATTTCTTTTAGATGTAGGCATTTAAGACTATGAACTTTCCCCTTAGAGGTGCTTTTGTTGTATCTTGTAGATCTTGAAAGCTGATATCCTCTGTGTCATTTAGGAATCTTTTGATTTAGCATCTTAATTTCATCTTTGATCAAATAATTATTCAGCAACATGTTGTTTAATTTCCACGAATTTGTGTGGCTTTGAGGTTTCTCTTGGACTTGATTTCTACTTTTATCCTACTGTGGTATGAGAAGATACCAGGCATAATTTTAACATTTTAAACAAAATTTGTCAAGATTTGTTTTGTGGCCTAAGATATGATCAATCCTGAAGAATGTCCCATTTGCTGATGAGAAAAATTTATATTCAGCATCTTTGGACAAAATGTTCTGTAAATCTTTGTTAACAAATCTTCCATTTGTTGTAGAGTCCTTTAAGTCCATTGTGTCTTTATTGATTTTCTGCTCCAATGATCTGTCCAGGTCTGTCAGTGAGGTGTTGTAGTTCCTTGTAGTTATTATGCTATTGTTTATTTTTTTTCATAGATTTAATAGAATTTGATTAATTAATCTGGGAAATCCTGTAACAGGTATATCTACATTTATGACTGTTACATCTTTTTGTTGATTCACTCTTTTTACCATTATATAATGACCATATTTGTCTTTTTTTTTTTTTTTTACCATTGTTGACTTAAAGTCTATTTTACCTGATATGAGAATGGCTACATTTGCTTGCTTTTGCCTTCTATTTTCAATAAATTTTTTTCATTTTTTTTTTTTTTAACCTTGAATCTATGTAAGTCCTTGTAAGTTAGATGTGTTTCTTGGAGTGGAGACAATATATACTTTGGGTATTTTTTTTCCATACATTAATTTGGCTGTATCTTTTAAGTGGGGGTATTAATATGGTTACAATTCAGTATTTGTACTGATACATACAATACTGTTCATCATGTTGGATGATTCCTTATTTTGTTTTCCCTTTGTGCTATTGTTTAGAAAAGCTATAAGAATTAACTTTTGGGGAGGTGCCTGTGGTTCAGTGAGTAGGGCTCCAGCCCCATATACAAAGGGTGGTTGGTTCAAACCTGGCCCCAGCTGAACTGCAACCAAAAAAGAGCCGGGCACTGTGGCAGGCACCTGTAGTCCCAGCTACTCAGGAAACTGAAGCAAGAGAATCGCTTAAGCCCAGGAGTTGGAGGTTGCCGTGAGCTGTGTGATGCCACGACACTCTACTGAGGGCAATAAAGTGAGACCCTGTCTCTACAAAAAAAAAAAAAAAAAAAAAAAGAAAAGAAAAAAAGAATTAACTTTTGGATGGTTTTCCACTGGTGGTCATCTATTGTGTTGTTCTATACATAATGTAGTTCTATTTTCTGTAGGGCAGAACTAATAGTGACAAAATCATTCAGTGTTTGCTTATCTGTAAAAGGGTTAATTTTCTTAGTTTTGCAGGATATAAAATTTATGTCTGGCAGTTCTGTTTAAGATAACTGAAAATGGGAACCCTGTCACTGCTGGCTTGTCAGGTCTCTGCTGAGAAGTCTTCTGTTAGCCTGATGAGTTTTCCTCTATTGGTTAGTTGTTGCTTCCTTTTTGCTTATAGATTTTTCTCTTTCATTTTAACTTTGTCCAAGTTGATAACTGTGTGTTTTTGAGATATCCTATTTGCTATGACTCTTTTTGATGTGCAATGGTCATCTTGTATCTGAATATATGAATATCTAGTGATACTGTGATGTTTGATTCAATAATTTTCTCAAATAAATTTTCCTTGCTTTTTGTTTTCTTCCTCAGGGATACTTATGACTCATGTATTGGTTCATAGAACATAGTCCCATATTTTTCTGAGTGATGTTCATTCTTTTTTATTCTTTCTTCCTGCGTATTTAACTGAATGGGTTTGTCTTCAAGCTGTGAGATTATTTTCTCTGTTAGGTATAGCCTGTTGTTGAAGCTCTATGCTGTATTTTGAAATTCCTAAATGACTCTTTAATTTATTTTATATCCATCTTCATTTATATCCATTGTTATGTTGTCTAGCTTTTTAGTGAATTTTTCATTTTTTTATTGGTGTCCTAAATTATTTTTTGAATTCTTTGTGTGGATTTTCAACTTTATCTTCAATCCCATCAACCTATTTGCCCTGCATCTTTTGAATTCTATTTCTGACATTTCAGTAATTTCCTTTTGGTTGAGGTCTGTCGCTGCAGATACATTGTGATCTCCTAGGGATGTGGAATTAGCTTTGTTTTTTCATGTTGCCAGAGTTATTTTGTTAGTTTCTTCTTATCTGAAATCTCTTCATTCAGCTGGGGCAGGTAGTTTTGTAGTGAATATGGCATCCTTTGCAGGGAACTTTCCTCTTTAGTGAGAACCAAGAGAGGCCCCAAGATGGTACTTTTGTGACTTACTCTGAAAGATTGACCCAGCAGGGGAGAGGAAGATGTACTGGGAATCTGTAATGCAGCTGTTCTGTGCTCTCCCATTCACCTGTGCACTGGATGATTTTCCTGAGCATAGTGAGTTGTCCCAAAGCGCTGTTAGACGCTTGATTTGGGGGCTGGGCTAATTCCTCTCCACTGAGGCTGGGATTATGAGATTCCCTGCTATAGTAACAGTTAGATGTGGCTATCTAGACCGTGGTGACAGGTATCAGTGCTCTGGGCATTCACTCCAGTTGGGTCCACTTGCAATGGGAGCTTGATAGTAGGAGGTTCCTGGCAGAACATTGGACTATGGGGGCAACTTCTGCCAAGTGGCTGCTAGATAACATAGGAGCAAGCCATATGTCCCAAAGGCAAGATGAGAGCCTCAGAGCCAGGACTATAGGGCAGGGCATGGGAGCCATGTGGGCAGGGCTGCAGAGTCTAGAGGTAGCACATGAGACACAGAATTCAATGGTAGCATGGGAATCATGGGGGCAGAGCCATGGGCCAGGTGGTAGTGAGAGAACCATTGGGCTGAGGTATGGGATCTTATAGCAGCACTGAAAACTGGGAAAAGAGCTGAAAAGGGGCTGAATAGCAGCATGGGGGCTGTGGAGAATGTGTGGGAGAACTGGGCTGCAGGAGGGGGAAACAAGGCTTCCCCACTGGCTATGTCCTATGGAGGCAGTTGTTGCCAAAGCCTTTCAGGTGGCATCTGTAGTGCTTGTGCTGCCTGTTTTACTCAAATCCCCCTTGAGGGAAAGGAGTTCTCAGCTTGCAGTCACAGGCATGTGAGAGAGTCTACTCTCCCTGCTTCCTCCCTGACTTGTGCAGGGTGGTATGGAGTCAGCTGCAGCAAAGCTGAGTCCTATGTAGACATGGTATCCTAGACCTGAAGAGTGAAGTAGCCAGAATGGTGTCAGTTGTAGCAACTTGGAAACAGAAGCTACTAGATCCCTGCTGTTCATTCTCCCCAGTGCTGTGTCACTTCACAGACTCCAAGCAGCCCCCTGATCCATTTGGAGGTAAGTGGTGGTGGTGGTGGTGGTGGTGGCCACTCACAGCTCATACCACAGTGCCTGTAGGGGGAGCGTGGAGTCCCAGGGCTGTTTCCTCATATCCTTCCCCACATCATGCCTGGGGGATGCCTCCCCCAGGTACATTCCAATCTTGCTGAGTAGATTGCCCTGTCACCTTCACTATGAAATGTCCCCCTTTGCTTCTCTGAAGATTCATAATGCTCTTTCCAAGGAGGCCCATCTGTAGTTGAATATTCACCTGCAACTTCCAATTCTCTCCTTGAGAAGGGTGCATGAAGGCTGCCTTTAGTTCATCTTGCCCCTCCCTCTCTCAGCCAATTTTACACATAAAGGATTTGTTTAAATGACTTACTGCTGTAAAGATAGTCACATTTTGGTTTGTTGTAATTAATGTCTTTTTTGACAGTAAAAACTCTACCCAATAATATCTAAATGCTGGTGATAGATTACAAATTACCCTATTAAAACAAGATGAATAAGGATTGAACACATTTAAAATAGCCTATGTTGAGAAATATTAGAAATATTGGTTTTACTAATAGACATACCTCTTCACCCTTTAAAAGTTTAATATTGTCTTTGTTAAGCTTGAAATCTGTGAAGGAGAAGAAGGAATATTTATTTTTTTCTCAAAGTGGTTCGTGTCCATGCAAATGCAAGTCCCTAAATAATAAAGTAAAAAGTAAATGATAGTGGTCATATGTAGCTTTAGGATACGATTTTTCAATATTGGCATTATTGACTGCTTAGACTGGGTATTTCTTTGTTGTTGGAGACTTTCCTGAGCCTGGACGTTTGTTTAGCCACATTTCTTACTTCTACCCACTAGTTGCTGTGGGTATTACCTTCACTCCTTATTACGAAAAGCAAAAATGTCAGTAGACATTCCTGGGGTGTGTGAAAAAGTGACATTTGGTTAAGAACCACTAATCTAAGATTTGGGATAGGAATATCTAATTAAAGTTTATTAAAGTTTCCAGCAATTTTTTTTTTAACTACTAGATACAACCATGACTGGCGAATCATTTAGGCTATTATGAACTGAGACCTCACCCAGTGGGCATAGCTGAAAACAATTATTACTTTGAGTTCATGGCAGCTCTAGAAATTCACTAGAAAGGAAGCACAAAACCCTAGGTCCTACCTACTTTTCTATCACTAAACATTCCTATCAACTCTGTTTTCAATCCCAACTCATTTCAATAATGTGACGCAAATGATTTAGAATTACAGTAGATAATGGATAGTCTACCTACTATCCATTATACATTTTTTCCAAGTGAATGGAAATGCAAAAGGAGAAATGTTGTTATAGATGCTTGTGTACCACTGAATTTGATTTGATACGCTAATCATAGCATCGAGAAGAGGTTTCTGGAAGGTAAAGGTGGTGGAACAGGAAGTGGAGGCAATGTCTGTGGAAGATGATTGCTAATGATAGCTTGAGGCCTGATTTCTCATTCTCTACCTAATTCCAAATCTGTGTTATGCTTGATACACTTGTCACTTAGAAATTTGACTCAACCAGATGCTGTATTTGATATGTTTTATGCAATTCTGTTTAGCTCATGAAAAGACTATTGGAGTCAGAGTATCCAAAAAGTGATTTCTAGGAGGGCAGGGCAGAGGCAGCCTCTGATTAGGTTATTGGGTTCTATGAGGAAGAAGATGGACTCTAGATTGGAGCTTTTAACAATGGCACAGTTGTTTACATAATAAAAAGAATAAAAGGAGTGATATTCAAAAGATAAATTTCACATGTAGATAAAGCAGCCATTTTAAAAAAAATTATCAGTATTATTTTTATTGCCAATTTGTAGAATGTTTTCTCAATAAGACTGATCTATCTTGAAATATACCTACAGTGTGATTCGAGATGGTATCAAGGACTTTAACTCTGCGTGCCTGAGTGAAAGCAATTTTTTCACAACTAATTTTGAAATGGTACTTGGAAACTCGTATGTAATTTATAAACTGTGGTACTGTAGTTTAGGTATTTGGCAATTTCATACTGTTGCTAATAGAAGAACTTATGTACTTTATTTGTCATGTGTGGACACCGCTCCCCAGTTCTGTGTCCACAAAGATGTCACTTCTTCAAGCATAGTACTTTTTTCTACTCCAGCATGCCAATTCAAATTGACTATGTTAACATGTGGACCAAAACCAATTGGCTGGTCTTGATTCAACCCCTGATTCCGTTAACAACTTAGGACAGCTAGCATTATACAATTGAAGTATATTTTCACTGTCCAGTATACCAGCTGTTAAACCACATATGAACATATGAAACGGGGCCAGTATGACTAATGAAATTTTTACTTTAATGATTTAATTTAATTTTAATGTAAATATAAGTAGCTACTTATAGCTATTAGTTACCCTATTGGACAGCACAACTCTAGGCTTTTGAGATACATTTTTTGAGATATATTTTTGGAGCTGGGATTTTGGTTACTATTGGTCTTTTGATAAGGAAATACCTAGAGTTACAAAGACATTATCACAGCATTAATGCCCCAGTCTAGCCAATTGGAAAAAAAAAAAGTAATTTATGTATATATCAGGGTCCTGGGAGGTTAAAGATAAACTCTGATTTATAAAGGAATAATATGTATATTAAACATAGACATCTCTAATTTTGAAAGAGAAAACAAGAGTCAACATAGACAGATACTTTTAAATCTGTTTTTTCCCCATTGTCTGAAATTTTAAGCAATGAGATAGTTCATATGAGTTTTTATGCAATATTGTTTTTGTTGTTTTGTGTTCCCTTCTAAGCAGTTCAGCATACCTCTGCTAAGTTAGGAAACCATCTTTGGGGCTAATCACAGGAACAGAATTTTAGGGTAATGTAGAATCATTTATAAATGGTATTAAGCACCAAGGTCTTATCCATGAATCATTTAGTACTGTTATGAATCATGGAATTTCAAAGAATGCGTGGTCCTCAGTCATAACAATATGTACTAAGCACCATTCTATATGGCTCTTTTGTTAGCAATCACCATTCTGGTATAGTGAAACTAGGAAGCATCTCAAGAAGATATATTTTTACTGGAGTTTGTAAAGGTTCACATATAAAACTTCCAATTATCCTGGCACCAAGACATCATCAGACACTTAGTCATGGTAGGTTTCCTTGATATGAATGAAATTGGTTTTTTTTTTTTTTTTTTTTTTTTATTAAATGATAGCTCTATACATTAATGCAAACAGGGAGTACAGTGTAGTGTTTTCACATACATTTTGAAACACTTTCATCAAGCTGG
>NW_003852410.1:27302990-27395666 GCF_000181295.1 Otolemur garnettii
ATATACCATAGTTTATTGATCCATTCGTGGATTGATGGGCACTTGGGCTTCTTCCATGACCTGGCGATTATGAATTGTGCTATGAAATTGTTTAAGAAATATACATCTCTCTCTGTTTTGCCAGATTAAAATACTCAGGATTATGAGAAACTGCCAGTGATAATAATACTGCAGATGTTTGGTTTGTATTTGTGATATGTGTCCAAAATCATGGACAGTATTCATATGAGGCAACTAGATGTGTGCACTTTGATGTGTGCAGAAGGATGTATTACCTCAAGCAGCACTCTTCAGAGCCCTTCTTTTTTGAACATACCCTCTTCTTCCCGCATGATTGTACAACCTTGAGAAGTTACTCTGAGTTTCATTGTCCTCATTGTGAAATGAGAATGTTGGGAGCACCAAACCCTTAGGAGCTCTGTGAGTATGTAGCGTCTGTCATAATGAATAGAGCACAAACTCCTCTGTGAATTCTAGTGATTATTATTGATAATGTTGGTTTTGTATATCTTAAAATTTATTTATTAAACAAAATGTAATATTGTTTATTCAAATATACAAAGCTCAAGGGATCAAGGGATCAACACATCAAGAAATACATATTTAGGGCCAGAGATGGTGAGTCACGTCTGTAATCCTAGCACTCTGGGAGGCTGAGGTGGGGAGGATGGCTTGAGCTCAACAGTTCAAGACCAACCTGAGAAAGAGTGAGACCCCATCTCTGCTAAAAAATAGAAAAACTAGCAGGGCATTATGGTGGGTGCCTGTAGTCCCACCTACTTTTGAAGCAAGAGATAGCTTGAACCCAAAAGGTTGCTGTGAACCATGATGCCCCTGGACGCATCACCTAGGGCAACTGAGTGAGACTTGGCCTAAAAAATAAAGAAAAAGAAAAATAAAAGAAAAAGATAAGTATTTTGTTTTCTTCTTCAAACTTGGTAATCTTCTGGAATGCAAATCAATTCTTCCTTAGTTTCATTTATTTTATAAATTAAGAGTTTCTTGCACTAGGTATTCTGAAAGCTGGGGACCTCATAACCTCTCCAAAATGGATCTCTCAAAAACTTACCAAACTTACCAAATGGTTTATTAAAACCAGTAAAAACTTACCAAACTTACCAATCTTAAACCAAGTGGTTTATTTTAACAAACCATTTGGTTTGTTAAAGTAGCAGTAGCAGTATCTTTTAAGATATCTTTAAAATATTGGTATGCCCTAATGATTTAAAGATACTTAAGGTAATTTTTGTTTTGTTAATATCCTACCCTGAATACTAGAATTAATGCCATTCTAAACTTGCTCTTGTTGAAACAACAGAACTCAATTTTCCAGTTATGGGAAGAGAAAAATATTTCTAACTTCTTAAACTGAAGTGTCAGTGTTATGCAAATATAATTCCCTAAGAAAGCTCGGATAGAGTATTTTCATATTTAATTAATGTTCCACATTATCTACACTGAGTATCTAAAGTGCTAGGATTAACTAGATAACTATTTCAAATCATTCACTGACATAGAGCAATATTTTGGGAAGGTCTCTAACTTAAACATCTAGGAAGTTGGATTCTGATTGTGGGAATTATCTGGGAAAATGGTTCTCTTTTTGGATGGAGGGATATATTTAAATTTAGAATTAAATCTATTTCTTATGGCCTCAGGGTGCCTGTGCATTAATGTAGAAATTGATATTATGATAAAATCTTGAACAATTAGGGATAAGTATCTAAAACCCAATTAACCTTTAGCAGTTCTCCCCACAGCAGTAACGTGCTCTCATTTTCACTGCTGTAGAATTAAATGGATTCTTTATCACTGTACAGCCAAAGACAAAAGTCAGACTCGGCAAGATCAGTTTTAGACAGGGCACATGAGGAGTTCTCCAAGGACTGAGGGTAGATACCACCTACTTGATTTGGTGCTTGCAAGGGATTATATTCTCCTCTGTGTTAGTGTTTTATTGCTTTGAATCCATGCTGGATCTTTCTTCAACTTATTTTGTGATAAAGAAATGAATTTCTTTAGACTGGACCTCAAGGCCCAGATTCATGTAATAATAATGACCACGAACTCTGCATTACCGGCATACTCAGTGTTTCTGAAGGTCAGGAATTGCTAACAATTCAAAAACATTTTTCATTTTTTAGAAGACAAAAAAGCAAAATGTCACACCCATCTTTAAATTACCATAATAGTACAATAATTTTATCGTATTAGTTTGACATGTTAAATCTGTGTAGGTTGTTCTGTACTTTTGAAAGATACTTCCCTTCTTTAAATTATTGCTGAATGATAATAGGACTTGGCACTTCCTTGGTATTTCAACCCCCAAATGATGAATTTGAATGTTTTAGGCCTATCATGAGAAGAAAAATGAAAGTGCCACATCCACCTGATGGTCTTGGTTTGCCAGCTTTACCAGCAAGGCACACACTAGAAAACAAATTTACACACAAATTATAATTGTGTGGTTTTCTATCACTCTTAATAATCAGCTCATTGGGGTTGAAGCTGTGGATTGCATTGCTTCATTTGTTTCAGAACAGTATGCCATGAACTTTCTTTAAATATTCAAACTGTTCACTGATTGTCTTAATCATTAATCTATTAATTTATGCTACGGGTCTGCATTATTCAGTTTCTCTTTGTGCGCTCCCCCATCCCCCGCAATATCCTCTTGGACAGAGTCTCAATCGGATACACTCAGGATTATCAGGAAAGGGTTCTTTATTAAGAATTCTGAATGGAAGTACTTTCTGAACTGTTCTCATATTAACAGCTTCTCCCAGGATGAACAATATACCTCTCTTGGGTGCCACATTCTTTAGTTATCCATGTACTTCCTGAATTCCTCTAGCTTACTGTGAGTTCCGTGATAGAAGGTACTATAACTCTGAAGGATGGACATAATAAGGCACAGATAGATACAGGGAGGGATGAACAACCCAACTATATTTATGACTGAATTATAATCAGTGTTGTTCTCTGAAATTCATATCTTTGTAACAACTGTCTACTTTACTATGCCACCATTCCCACTAGAGGTATTAAAAATATCCCTGTTGTATATTGTATCATGTTAATATATTTTTCATTTTCAAAGATGGCAATAAAGAACAAATATCTTCATTGAGCATTTTACTTTGGAAAATTTAATACATTTAAAAGGATTTTAAAAATTAGCTACTATAATCTGAAGATCAAATGTGTCATTTAAACTAAGGAGGGACAGCTTCTCTCTGTCAACTTTCTCCTAGTATCCTGAGCTAAATTGTGAATTTGTTTTGCATTGAATTTTTTCTTTTGCAAAGTAGTGTCATCATTTTCACAGCCAGAACAGATTTTAGAGCAAAATAGAAGACACTTTTTTTTCTGAAGGCAGCTGTGTTTTGTGTGTGTGTGTGTATTTATGAAAAATCTGTCGCAACCATTTTCCCACTGATTTTGATAATTTTTGGTAGCATTTTCTGCACTTTTCCAAAAATTTCACACCTGGTAAATAGCTACTGTTCTAATTTTCTTACATTAACTTTTGGTACTCACTTAGCCAATAGATTAACATATAATATTATGAGATTAAAATAATGAAAAGTTTGATTTAAATGATGATGTCAGTCAGCAGTTTGTTGAGTAGCCACTGTGTGTCAAGCATGGACTCTCATGGTGGAATCAAAACAGACCTAATTAGTACCCTTGATATGTGATAGTTTATGGACATTAAACAAATAATTATAAGCTCTATATAATTGCACATGTGTTAAGCCCTACAAAGGACACATGCAGAATACCAATAAAATAAAAGAATAAGGTCTTTGTTTTACTGCACTTCTCTTCAGTAACCACTAACCATATAAGGTTACTTTAATTTAAATTGGAACTAATTAAAATTAAAATTCACTTTTCTAGTCACGTGACCATATTTCAAGTGCTCAGTGGTCACAGGTAACTATGACCGCAGGGCATGGATCTAGATCTTCTTCACCACTGGGAAAATGCTATCTGACAGCATTACAGCTATGAGTTCCAGGGGGTATCTTTCTGCAGAAACATGTTTAACCCTAGATATAATATCTGAGCAGTCATCAATCCAGTGAAACTTTGTAATAGAAAGTTCAATAGTCCAGGCAGGGAACGGCTCTGGGATATGAAAGTAACTTGAATTAAACTTAAGCTATTGTTTTCACAGGATGGTTTTACTATTACCCTATGCATGTCTGTTTAAGATGGTAGTATTGCTACTCTCAATATATCTATAACCATATAAAAGCAAGTTCCATTGGGTTTCTGCTTCAGGATGTCACATTAAGGTGTTATATTCAAATAATAATGAATCTGGCTCCCCAAATAATCAAAAAGCATTGAAAACTCTTTAATGAAAGGTGTTTTTTTTTTTAAATAAAAGCAACAAAGAGGAACTCTTTAATAACAAAGTAAAATCTTTTACCAACTTTCTCTCCTTTTTTTCCCCACTACCATTCACTACTGCTATCCTTAAATTCTCTCTAGTTTCAAAATCCCAAAATCTTACAAACCTTCTTCAACTAAACTCTTTCTCAGGCACATTAACTTTGTCTGTTTCTCATTTTAATTTTTTCTAATATCCTATTAATTGGCCACAGGACAACAAAGAAAAGTGTAAGAGCTGATTTAATGATTATCAATCTCTCCTACTTAACAGACTTTTAGAAAAAGACACAGCCACATCTCAACATTAAAGAAACATTCTAAATGCTTGTGGGGAAAAATTGATTATGCTATTTGAACCTGACTTTGGGCTGTACAGGTTTCAGACTCAAGTTATTACTTGACTAGTTGAAAAAGCATATTCTTTAGTTCTATGCTTGAATTCCTCTTATATAAATGCCATTGCTTTGACTAAAAGGCTGTGTTGTAGACAGTCTAGTATGTATGCATTCATTTCTTCTTTTTCTTGGCATGTAAGAGGTAAGAAAGCTGGGATGGAAGTCCCTACTAATTGTGCCCTCCAGCCTCCAAAGTCTGTTGTTCTTATTCACATGGACTTTCTTTTTATGAATGATATACTTTCCCTGCATTTAAATCTTTTAGTCAACTTTAATTATGTAGACTTAAAATTGAGTTGACTCAATTGACTCTGTAAAACCTTACAGAGTTGGATTAGCAGAGGAAGAAATTGATTTTAGATTGACCTGAGTGATCATAAATGAAGGAATTATTGTTTTCAGTTGCAAAAGATAACCAAAACTAGACTATTTAGCTTGGCATATAGGATGTTTGCAAATGATTGAATAAAAATTGTTTATAATTAAACTGTCAATTGTCCTTTTGTTAAGTTCCTAATGCACTTGAGATTGATTGAAATATCTGTAGGCTTACTTTTTCTGTTTTAAGCATCTGACAGGTTCTAATTTCATTTATGTTTTATATGTAAAATAATTCATATTCCTGTATTTGTAAATTTCAACTTGAACCAAAACTATTAATTTTTTGAAAGCTGTATGTAATAAACTCAAAAGGCAGATTCACTACATTCTATCCCTTCTGAATAGCTCACGTCCGTTCACCTTGCTCTGCTTCCTGAGTCTCCAGTATCAGTTGCCTTGACTAAAACCCCCTAATTAACCTTTATGCTACCAAATTTACTATTTTTAACCTGTTCTTCCACAGCTGCTAAAGCTGTTGTCACCCAAAACTTGAACAAGGAAGACTTTAGGAAAGGCAGTCCTTATTTAGAGATTGTAAGCTGGAGGACTGCTAATGAAGTTGCCCTCTGCTGTCCTTAGTTGCTTGGTTTTTTGTAGGTGCTATTTCTAGTAGGTAACGGGTGTTAAAAGGGTAATTGCTGCCCTTTCCATTACTACCCAGATGTCCTTCTTCCCCCACTGAGTCAGGGAGAATCTATTCAACTGGATCATGTCCATTTTCCTGCCTTAAAAATCTCTGATGGCTTCCCACTGCTTTTAGCATAAAGTTTTAAATTCTTAAGATGGCCTCTGTGCTCCTATGGGAGTGGCCCTGTTTATCCTCTGGCTGACCTAATGCCAGTCCATCTGCCTTGGGGGCTGTAACAGCAGCCACCCTGGCCCGCTCTCTCTCCTCACATGTGGTGGGCTTCTTTCCCTTTCCCTTCATCTGGAATATCACCAAACTCCCCATTCTTAATTCCGAGTTTCAGTGCCACTTTCTCTGGTCATCCCTCTTTGACCCCATTCTCATCCACTTTCCCCACTCATAGACTGAGCCAAATTAGCCTATCATCTCCCTTGTGGCCATTATCACAATTGCAATTGGATCGCTACACCCTCAGATATAGAATTAATATCTACCTTCCATGCTAAACCAGAAGCTCTTCAAGACAAAACTAGGCATTGAACAATCGTTAACAGTATCTCCATCATCCAATACCATGTCTGACATGACATATAAAGGCATTTACTGAATGTTAAACGAATAAACTTCTTTTAATTTTAATTAATTTCAATTAATTTGAAATTTTGAATTGATAGATTCTGGAACAGAAATAAGTTCTTCTCTATTTCATTATGAAACCCAACACCAATGGATTAAATTTTCTCTGTTGATTTACACCTTTGCAACCAGCCTAAGTCATTTGATTTCCACTGTAAATGTGCTGAACTCAATATCAAAAGAAACTTTAATTTCAGAGGAAGTTCACTGATCATATCAGCCTCCAAACACATTTTTTAAAAAGCCTGTGAGAAAGTAGAAGCCACAGACAAGGAAGAAATGAAAGTCATCCCAAAGCAAATTGAGAGCAGAAGATAAAAGCAGCAGTTTGTTAAAAAGAGGTTAATGCATATTGAAGTTGATGCCACTAATTTCATGTATTTTTGCCACCAGGAAGTAAAGAGCTTTGGATTGTTTGTTCATTGAAGTAAATCGACCAGAAATACTCTGTGACTCTTTCTCTTGTGAACCAATAATTTAGAATGCAAGTGTTGGAGGTGGAGAAGAAAAAGAGAGGCCAGGGTATAAGAGGAAAATAAAATGAGATAGACAGTAGCAAAGGGACTCGCCACATAAACTCTGTCATTTAACATAATATGCTACATAGTTAAATCATGTATGTGCCACAAATATATTAACCTCCCACAAATGTCCTAGAGAGTGTTAGCAGGTATTTCTGAGGCAAAGAAACAAAGTGGTGTTAAAGGGTTAGCGGTCATGTCCAGGTGATTTGGAAGGGTGGTTTACTAACGATTAACAAGTCTCTTCATTTTCTGACTTTTTGCACTAAAAGGTAGGAATAGTTCACATTTCCCAGACTTCTGGGCTGTCAGGGCCCAAGCTTTTACGTCTCTTCCAACACTTCTGTTCAGAGACCATTTAGGTGAAGCATTTAAGTCCTTCTGGAGATAACTCCACAACGCAGTGACTTATGTAATGAAAATGTCTTTCCTCCGCTACTCTTTTATAAGCTCAAGACCCTTATGGTATAAAAATACAGGTGGTATTACTAGCAGGGCCTTACCTGTTTTCAATTATCAAGAGGATTCTGCTGGGAAAATGAATTATTAGTATTTTAATTAGGTACAGATAGCTACATTTGGCTTACCTGTTAGGTAAATATTTTGCATTTAAAGAAAAAGCAAAGACCTAAAACCTTGATAAAATGAAGTTCTCAACCATTCTCTGTTCTCATTCTCTCTCCCTACTCACTCCCCTAACTCTGCTTCTACTTTGGCACAAGGCCATAAAATCAATTCATGAATATTCACATATTCATGAATATGTGGAGGTATGTTTTTAGTGTATGTTGGAAATAGTGTTGCAATTTTATTATATTTTCTAAGTTAAATTATAGAAAAGAATGAAAACTTTAATGTTAGGAATCATTATTACTTTTCATTTTAATAATATTGAAAAATAAAAGAACGAACCTTATAACAATTGTTACATTTTCTCAGTTAAAACCTGCTGCTTCAGAACTAAATGCAGCAATATGCCTCTGTAGTCACAGCTACTTGGAAGGCTGAGAGAAAAGAATTGCTTGAGGCCAGTAGTCTAACATTGCAGTGAGCTATGTTTGCACCTGTGAATAGCTACTGCTCTCCAGCCTGGGCAACAAAATGAGACCCCAATCCCTTAAAAAAAAATTAGAAGAGAATAATTCAAATGTTTCTAGTATAAAGAAAAGACAAATATTAAGGCAATGGATATCCCAATTATACTGATTTATATTTATGAATGTATTAAATTATGCATACTATGAAAATATGTACATCTGCTTTATATCAATAAAAAAGGTAAAAAAATGAAAACACTAAAAACTACCATTGACAAGAAACACAATCTAGGTATTTCTAGTGACTTTGAACTGCTTTGATTTAATTCTCCTCCTTCCCTTTGAAAATATTTGCTATGTTAAAAAGATGCATTTTAATAGGTATTTTATTATAAAGTATAAACTTTTTTCCCTATAACTAACTGATTCTAATCCCATTTTCATCTAAATCCTGAAATGTTAAAGGTGGAAAACAACATTTAGGGACAGTCTAGTCTCTGAATAGGAAGCTGGTTCCCAGAAGCGAAGGGAGCCAAAAGTCAGAAGGAAGTGTGGACCAAGGCCTAATGGAGTTTTGCTGGGCTTCTCCTTGCCTCCTACCTCTGGGTCACCTCATCTCTATAAAGATGAAACAGCACCCACTTTCCAGGAGTATCTTGAACTGAATGAGACCACGCATGTGAAGCACATAATAAGCTGTTTCACACATAGTAAACGCTCATTAAATAGTAACTAAAAATAATGATATTAACACCATTAGCCATAAGATATTTAGTAAGCACCTGCTACAAGCTTTGGAAAGGTATCTTTCCTAATGTTGTGACCCCACTCCTATGCCCACAGAGTACTCTTATACTAGATTAGCTACTAACAGTATAACTGAACCCCACAGGGGTCAGTCCACAGGAAAAGAATTGTCCATGGCTTTCTGCTTGACGAAATAAGACTGAGAAATAAGCCTGATGGGAGAAATAGAAGATTTGTAAAATCCAGATTTGCTAAAGATACTCATTTGAGTATATCCAAGCTCTTAGGTTGCCAGTTCAAATATGTTGAAGTAATTATTGAAAAATCAAAGTTACTTGCCAAAGGATCACCACAAGATATGGACAAAAACCTAACGCCCCTTGTCTCTGGACTGCTTTCATTTTTTAGAAAGTATAATTAAATGAGTCTAGGTATAAAGGCCTAATTATGAATTTGAAAACTAATCTAGTCATACTTTAAAGAAAGAAAAAAACTTAGGCAGAGGCCGGTCATCAAAATAACTAGATACTTTTCTTTATTTTTAAAGAGCCAGTTCTCATGCCAATGTTGATTTCAACTGTTGATTTCAACAGCATCCGAGGCAGCCACTGGGCAGCACCCTGAGCTTCAGAGTTGTCCCTTATAATAGGTATAGTGTTCCCTCTGTTCTTAAACAAAGGTGGGAGTTTTTCTTTAGCTCATCTATCACTCAACATTTATTGGAACTACCCTGTGGGTGAAGCATTATGCTAGATCACAGAAAAATAAAGCTCTATTTGTTATGCTCCCTCTCCATAAGGAATTTACTTAAAGTCTAGTAAAGCACAAACAGATCATTTCAAATATTGTATAGTAAAAGAAACAAAAGAGCACAGAAAAGGGGCCAGAAGAACCAGGCTATTCTACTGTAAGACTTTAGAGGAGATTCTTGATCTGAGTCCCAGTGATGATTAGGAATTTAATCTCAGGCAGATGGCCCAATTTATAACAAAAGGCTGAGGTCCTAAAACTATGTGATATATTTAGGTAACTTCAACTGGTTTAGTGTAGCTAAAATGTAAATTATCAGAGAGGAGGAGGGGGACTTATGACAGTGAGAAGCAGAAAAATCAACCTGAACTTTTTTTTTTTTACTAGAGCTGTTATATTTGGTAATATTTGGTGAATTTTAAGCCAGGGAAGGATGTCATCCAATGGATATTTTGTAAAGAGCACTCAGAAGCTGTGCTGTGGATAGATAGGAGGGAAGAAACCAATTGAGGGCTATGGAAATAGAGTAAATGGTGAACAAAAATGCACTAGAGCAGAAATGGAGACAAGGGGACAAACCAGATATAATTAAAGGAAGACGCTCTCAAGGCACGAGGCATAGAGATGAACTGGATGAAACGGTGCATGAGAGGAGGAACATAAGTCCACCTAGATGTGACTAGATGCACAGTGCAGCTGGAAGGCAGATCCAGGAGGAGGTACAGATATTTGTGGGAAGATGAGGAATTTTGTTTTGGAGCAGTTGAGTTCAAGGTGGATCTAGGTGGATAAACTCATGGGGAAGTTTGACCTTGGAATGTTAATTTGGGCATCTTGGTGAACTGATACTAATAAAAGCCCTGAGAGGAGATAATTTTGTTGCTGGGATAAAGTCTGCAGTATGAAGGAAAAAACACTCCAGAAGTAATTACTCCCTGAAATAGTATGGAAGGGAAATTTGTTTTTATGTCAGCTTTTACACCTGATTTCTTCACTTGACCTCAAGTTCCAAGGGAATTGGGGCTTCAGAAAACATGAAGTCATTTTGAATCTTAGCCAAAAATGTTGTTAATTCAAGTGTATCCATAAGCTTAATGCAGATGACATAAGTTTTTCTAATGGCTCTTCCTCTTATATGTTATGAAAAAAAAAGGCACTATGTATGAAGAATTAAGATTCCAAGCTGTCAGACATAGGCTGTGATTCACTTACTACCATAACAGATGTTTTCGTCTATTAGAAAAAATACAGATACGTTGCAAATTTTTTGTATATCTTAGAAATTATTGCCAATATGGTTATTCCTGACTGTTCCCACCCCTCCACACACCCCCCTACACAGAAACCCATGGCTTAAAAGATGTTCTGTAAAATACTCTTGAGGCTGTTTTCGTATTGGTTACATGAGGGTTCCCATGTGTCATTGGCTAATGATGGGGCTATGATATACAGAGTGGGACTTTCCAATGCCTAGTAAGCCGAATGCTTATCAGTGGTACTGAAGCTCACACAGTGCTGAAAAATGTTGGAGTCTTATAGCCAGAGGGGAAAGGTCTTGCTCAACAGCTTAGACACTCCATTGACACCATAAGAGAGACACACCTTAAGAAAATAAAAATCTAAAATGAGAATATGTCCTTAGAACTAAAAATAAAATCAAAAAGACCTACTCTAACTTAGTATAGAAACAAACATGAAAGTGTAGAGAATCTGACAGGAATTTAAATAACTGCCAGAACAATACTCAATACCTATAAGGGAAGAAAAGGTAATCCAGACACCCCATGATGACAGGACATGTGGAGAAGATACTCAATGGAGAAAACCAGCAGTCACTGGGCACACGTGCGGAGATGACCAAGCTACTGAGTTGGCACAGCTATTACAATAACATTCAAGAACTTAAAGGAGAAAATGAAAATTGTCTGCATGAACAAATGAGGAATCTTACTTAATGACAACTATAAAAAGAATCAAATGGAAATTCTAGAATTGAAAAGTGCCATTGCTGAAATAAAAAATATACTGCATGGAATTTATAGTCAATTTGATTCTGTGTGATAAGAGGTCAGTGACCTTTGAGCCATATCAATAGAAATTGTCAAATCTAAACAAAGAAAAAAAGCTAAAAAATTATGAATTATTTCAAAATCACAGATTTAAATAGAAAAGCCAACACTATAAAATTTTGAGAAAAAATCTAGAAAAAGTGTCTTCAAGAACATAGGAAAGAAAGAGATTTCTTAAAGAACACATAAATGTGAAATATAAAAGACAAAAAGTTGATAAACTGAACTTTATTAAAATTTAACTCTTTCCCTTATCAAAAATACCCAGTTAAGAAAATGTTTTGGCAAGCTCTAGACTGGAAGATAATACTTGTAAAAATATATATATATATTTATGACAAAAGACAAGTACCCAGAATATGTGTGTGTATACATAGTGTCACTGGGTTTTTCTTTGCTATAAAGAAAATACCTGAGATTAGGTAATTTATGTTTAAAAAGAGGTTTATTTAGCTCATAGTTCTGGGGGCTATGGAAGAAGCAGCGTGCCAGCATCTGCTTCTACTGAGGGCTTCAGGGAGATTTTAATCCAGGCTGATGGTTAAAGGGGAACAGGTGTGTCACATGGCAAGCGAAGGTGAGAGTGATGATGCAAAGCTCTTTAAAATAACCAGCTCTCCCATGAAGTGATAGGGAGAACTCTCTCACTACCAGAGGGAGGGCACCAAGTCATTCATGAGGATCTGCCCTCATGATCCAAACACTCCCTACCAGGCCCCACCTACAGCCATGGGGACCAAATTTCAGCATAAGATTTGAAGGCAACAAATATCCAAACTGCATCTCATACATATTAATATCCCTAGACTTTAATACTGAAAAATAGAAAAACAACCCAATTAATGGCAACATAAACAGCAAAAGAATTCAACACATACCCCAAATAAATAATTGAATATATATAATATATATTTTCAAATGACCAATAAGCTTACTAACAGGTGTTCAATATCATGAAAGTATAAAATATTAATACAGAATTAAACAGAAATAAAAAAACCTCTTTATATCCACTTGAAGAGCTATAATTTAAAAGATTATAGTGCAATACAAATACTTAACATTGTCAGTAAGGATATAAAATGGTACAACCACTTTGGAAAACAGTTCCTTAGGTTTTTTTTTTTTTTTTAATTCAAGAAAAAACTTTATGAGCTAGCCTTTTTACTCCCTGATATTTACCACCACCCCCAAATGAAAGTATGTATCCACATAATTTTATGTGTGTATACATCTGTCAAAACTCATCCATTGCAAAATCTTTATATTTCTTTCTATGTAACTTTTACTTTAGTTATTTAAAAAAGTTCTAAAAACAATAGGCAGTGAAATAGTGAACTAAAATTTCTGTGATTTTGAATACTAAATCAAGGCAAGTTTGTTCATAGAGGAAAGAAGGGTGTCAAACACATCAGATGTATTTTGACTGTGGACATAATCAGGAAGAGTTAATTTGTTGCTGTAGAATTTGGTTTGAGTTTTTTCCCACCTCTTGTGCATTTTTTACAATAAAAGTTTGCTTAGACTTACCAGTGTCTTTAAAAAGGAGCAAAATTCCCCTTCCATTAAAAAAAAATTATTCCTTTGAAAATTCTCTAACATTGAATATTCCTTGAATTCTTTTCAGAAAATAATTTGGAGAGACTTTGAGGAATGTTAGCTATTTGGTCCTAGGGCATTGGCTTCTGATTGAGAAACAACCCCCTGGGATAGTTGAAACCATTCATCTGGGAGCTGAATGTCCAGACAGGATTATGACCTGACTTAATTGAAAAGAACTAATGATAAAACATTAACAATATTGATCCTCAGAGAATGAAAATGGAAGGGCCAGTCTAGAGTCTATGAGCATTTTGTATTTTGGAGGAGAAGGTCAAGTTTATTTTATAGATAAGTTCGCTCTTGGTAGGACCAGTGATAATGGAATAACATAAAAATCTCTCCTTTTCTTCTTTCTCACTCCTCAGAGAAAAAATATAAAGGGGCAAAAATAAACAAAACAAAAAACTTAGGTTGAACGTATCATGTGGCATAGGTATAGTCTCAGGGTACCTGGATAGACAGCATGATATATGGGAAGAATATGGGAGTGGGAGTCAGAGACTCAGTCACTTGTTAACTGTGTGACCTTCAGCTAGGCCTTTAGCTAAGGTGACCAGATTTTAACATTGGTAAAGTGGGACACCATTGACCGGGGGTGGGGTGGTGGGATGGTGGTTCTTAATTAAAAATTTGGTCTATATGGAGCAACAAAAATTTTCATAGAACGCAAAAATAGTATTGTAATATATACATTTTAATTTCAATATAAATATAATTTACAAATATAATACATTAAAAAATTATGTATAGTATTGTTTTATTCTTTGGTATATTTCTCATTTGAGTGAATTTTTTTAGTAGATTGCTGTTGTTGTTTAAAAGGTCATGAAAATTTTCACAAGAATTTGTTAAATTATATTTCACACATAAAATGGCTTTCAAAGTCTCAACACTTAATTGTGATTTTTCTGATGTCCACACTTTATTTACCATAGAAAAAACACGTTCAGCCGCAGCATTAGTTCCTGGTAAGGACAGTGCATATGCCACAATTTTTAGTGCATTATTGTATGGAACATGGTTTGTTTCAAATGATGAAATATTTCTAACCATTTGTTCTCTATTGTGATTTTTGCTGATGCCCAAGATTTAACCTTTTCTTTATCATATATTTTTTTAATAATGATACCTCTTAAGTCATAAGTGTCACTTTCAAGGCCGGTGTTAAACTTTTTGCCATCACTATAAAATATAAATAATACAAGTACTGTCTGCTAAATTCATGAAATAAATAAATAAATTACTTACCTAAATTATCTGAATAGCTGATTTGTTGACATCACTTGTTTAGTTTAACTAGCACTAGCATGCAGTACTATGTGTATCATCTGAGAGACAGTTACAAAATGTTTTCGTAGTTGCCAATGCCAAAAAATGCCAAAAAATGCCATTGTTCATTAAGTTCAAACAATGGTGGTCGAATTCTAACAACTGATCAACAATGTAAACTTTGATAAGCTGTTCTCAATAATCAGTTCTTAACAATTATTTGTTATTATTAAAGTTGAACTGTTGTGCCCAGATCACAAAGTCCCCCCAAAACCACCAGGGAGCCAAGTCCAATGCAAAAACAAAGAAAGAGTCTTTATTCAAGCTCAAGCCTGGGCTCTCAGGGACCCGACCCAGTAGGCAGGTCTTGGCTGAGAACTCTGCCTCTATCATCTGTTTTCTTTATAAGAGTTGCATATTATGGGATAGAATAAAATGCAGGTGAACATTGCTACCAGACGTCACAGGGGTTGGTCTGATTGGCTGGGATCCAGGAGGGACAAAGGTTTCATGGAATTTGTGGAATTTCCTGGGACTGGGGGCTTTCTGTAGGAGGAGACTTCCTATAAGCTACTCAGTGGCAGGTTTTTTACAAAATGGAGTCACTTTTGTCCTCTCATAACATTGTAAAATTAACAAAATAATATAAAACTCATATCCTGGTGAAATAGCCACATGGCAGTTGAAACCCGTTTATTCCCTTCCAGGTCTCTGGCCATTCCCTAGCTTGTCGTGCATTCTTTACAAACATTGAGACTTTTTAAAAACACCACAGGACATGGGACAAATTGCTAAAAATTGGGACTGTCTGCCAAAAGCAGGACATCTGGTCACCTTACACTTAATCTTTCTGACCTTGTCTGATAGTGTTGCTAGCTATAGGATTGTCTTAGGCTACTTTCTGCAGCTATACAGAATATTACGGGTTGGATAATCTATAAAGAAAAAAGATGTGGTCAGGCACAGTAACTTATACCTGTTATCCTAGCACACTGGAAAGCTGAAGCAGGTGAATTGGTTGAGCTCAGGAGTTCAAGACCAGCCTGAGTAAGAGCAAGACCCCCATCTTTACTAAAAATAGAAAAAACCTGCTTAGCATAGTGGTGGCAACCTGTAGTCCTAGCTACCTGCACGCTTGAGGCAAAAGGATTGCTTGAGCCCAGAAGTTTGATGTTACTATGAGCTATGATGCCAGAGCACTCTAGCCTAGGGCAACAGAGTGAGACTCTGTCTCAAAAAAGAAAAGAAAAGAAAACAAAACAAAATGTTTATTAATCTTATGATTCTGTAGGCTGGGAAATTCAAAAGCATGATCAGGAGGATTATTCCATGATGGAAGGGTAGAAACCCAAAGGGAAAGGAAGCTTGTTCAAGACAGAGTTCTCTTTTATAACAGTGCCATTCTTGAGATAACTACCTCCTACAATCAAAGTTAAACATGAATTTTGGAGGAGACATTCAAACCATATAACAAGGATCAATTGAGACATGTGTGAAAAAAGTCTTAGCATATAGTATATTAACTGAATATAGCTCCTTCTACTTTTATAAA
This sequence comes from Otolemur garnettii, assembly GCF_000181295.1. Lineage (NCBI taxonomy): Eukaryota > Metazoa > Chordata > Mammalia > Primates > Galagidae > Otolemur > Otolemur garnettii. Next base: position 27,318,982 of record NW_003852410.1, read on the forward strand.
AATTAAGCTCAATATAAAAAAGAAATTTATAAGATTTATTTTCTCAAAAAACTATCCTTGCAATATTTCTTTTTTGTTCTTTAATATGAGAGTTCATGATTAGGTTACATTGTTCACTTTTGTAAGGTAAAGTCTGAGAAGAAATTGGGTCCTTTACCCAGGAAATGTGCCATATACCTCTATATTGTCCGGTTAGGTGGGAATTTACCAAATCCTCTTCCCTCTCTCTCCTTGAATTTAGTTGTGTTTTTCTCTTCTGAGAGCCTATAGTTATTGATCTACTAGTTTCAACATAGATTGAGTACATGAGATGCTTTCTTTTCCATTCTTGAGATACTTATAGAATGTTCTCCAAGTCTCTGCAGGTATACCATGGGTTACTATTCAGGAATAAAAAAAGTAAAGACTTTGCATCTTTTGTAAGAATTCTTGAGGGCTCATTTCTTAAAATGCAAATAAATAATGGAAAGCAATAGCTATTCATTTTCAAATGCATAGGTATGTGTTAGCAGAGCACCAGTATTTGGGCCATTACGTGGAAGCAAAATGATTTGTAAATATAAAGTACCCTTCAAAGAAGTATTAGCAACTTTGCACAGTGGCAATATTGTAGCCAATGATGTTTATCTGAGATGAGATTATTACTAATTGAAAACTTTTCCTAATACCCCGCCATGATAACTTTCAAGGAAGCTTTAGCATCTATTAATGCTACATGATGCATGGATTAAGCTGTTAATCAAATATATTTTATTGTTATGTATTTTCATGAGAAGAGGAAAAAGTTCCATAATTAAATCCATTGAGAGCTAAGTAAAGTTACTAACCATTCAGAGTCAAGTCACTTAAAAACATTAGAACAGGAGTTGACTTTCTGAGCAACTGTATCTTAATAATACATCTTAAGAGCTAAGACCAATGTTAAATCTTTGAAAGTCTGCATGTAAGTGTTAGATATTTTGCTCTGAAAGAGATGGCCCCATAAGTTTTAAGAACAGAAGGGGGTTTACGACAGTAGTCAACCATCTTTGGAAATAACTAATGAGAAATGAATTATGTATTGAAAGAAGAAATATGTGATGACTTAACAGAAGAATTGTTTTAATGAGTTATTAGACTACTTAAGTAAGTTTGAATCTGTTACTGTTTTAATGCATTATGTAAATGGTCTTAAGATATATTTAAACCAGTGAATTGTGATGGAATTTAAAACTCAACTGCTATATATTAAACTACTGAAAAGTCAACTTTCATTTTTTAAAGGTTTAATATTATTTTCAGTAAACCAAGTTATTAAAGAAAACAAATAACCTGCAAACTTACATTCAAAGCATATCTTGTTACATGCCTTCCCTCTTCTCTTGATGCATTTTTCATAGAGAAATATTAAGTGCATATTGGATTTTGGTTTAACAGAAAGATCCCAATTTTAGAGGTTTTGGTATTTTATACTTTGATTAGTCATGGTTCTCAAAAAAGATAGAAACAATAGGAGATATTATATATATATATATATATCATATATGTATATATATGTATATGTGTCATATATATGTATAAGTGTGTATATATATGTATTCATACATATATGACATATATAAAATACCTCCTATCAGTTCTATCATATATATGTATATGTATTGGTTCTATCATATATATATTATAAACACATAAAAGGGAAAGAGGGATTGATTTAGAGGAATTGACTTACCTATTAAATAGTTATGGAGGCCACAAAGTCCCAGGATCTACTATCTGCAAGCTGGAGAGCTAAGAAAGCTAGTGATGTAATTTAGTCCAAGCCCACAGGCCTGAGGGCAGGAGAAGATGGCTGTCTCAGCTCAAGTAGAAAGTGAATTCCTTTTTGTTCTCTTGAGGCTCTCAGTGCATTAGATGATGCCCAACCTCATTGGGGAGGGATATATGTCTCACTCAGTCCATCAGTGAAAATGGTAATCTCTTTTGTAAACACCCTACAGACCACATATCCAAAAATAATGTTTTACTGGTTATCTGGGCATCCTTTAGCCTAGTCAAGGTGACACAATATTAACCATCACATATTTGTATGGTCTCCTGTGTCCCAAAATGGAATGGCTACAATGTTGATGCAATGGGTAGAACTGAATAAAGAATATGTTTAATCCCAATATATTCACTTAACCATTTACTGATCATTTTCTTTTCATCTACTGAGTACTGTGTATATAATATACTACACCGTTAAAATTGTAGATGCTTAGAAACTCACAGAGACTGTTATTCTGCCCCCAAAGAAGGGAGAAGTCACAGGAGGGTTGATTAGAAGAGCTGCTTTGAGAAATCACAAAGGAACTAGAGATTCACTAGCAAGAAAAGTGGGGAAAAGACTTTTGCTGATCTTCAGCATGAAGTGCTTAGTCACAGAGCTGTTGAAGAGCCCGGAATGTTTGGAGAACAGTGTTCTTTTGTCATTCCTAGACTGAAGGCATTTCAAAGGCTGTATCAAACAGGGGCCCAACAGGAATTAGATGGCTCATTGAAATCAGGACACATTGAAGAATTTATTCACAATGAGACTATTCATGAAGTTGTAGGCCATGTGTAGGGAAACCACAGGAGACAGTGTATAAACTGGGCAGTAATGACAGAGCTATTATGAGCTCTTGACCTAGGGACAAGGCATGGAAACAGTTATGGGAACCACAAAGAGGAGAGGTGTAGAGAGGTGCCAGCTTTGAGAGGACATTAACCTTCCTTTGAGGAAGCCAGACTGAGGGGACTTCCTAGGACTCTTCCTAGGAAGAGACCAGAGGAACAAATACCGTGACCTACCCTTCCCTCCTTCTCACTTCCTGGGTCCTGCCACTCAAAGTCAACCTGAAGCCAAGAGGGCCAAGGAAGCTTTCTGTAGTCCCAAGTGGCCAGCCTGTGGGGTGCAGGGCAGGGTGGAGCAGAATGCAGCGATGGGGACAGAGAAAATACCCAGCCCTGAGTCTTTGTAGTGACATAGTTAAAACCCAGTGGTAGCTACCACTTATTTATTTATTTATTTATTTGCTATATACCCTTGGAATAACTATTTAATTCCTCTACATCTCCAAGTGTATTCATCTTCAAGGTGGGGGTAAGAGCAGTACATTTGTCATAGAGTCACAAGAATAAATGAGACATTTAAAACAGCGTCTAGCATACAGGGCTTAGTTGCGCACTCCATAAATTTTAGCCATTACTTGACATATAAGCAGAACTCTAACATGATTAAATTTGTTTTAAGGCTTCAATCCATTATTCATATTGCTATATAGAGTCATAAGGAGTGATACAAAGTTCTGTATAAATTTACCTGAAAACTCCATACATAGGCACACACATGTATGTGTCACTTGGATTTGATGAATGATTTGCTGGGGAGATGGTCAAGATAAAGCTGTGGTAAGGATGGGTGTGGGACTGCTGGCCGGGGCAGCAGGTGGGGAGATTCCTAACTCTTTTATCTCTTTTCTCTCCCTTGGAGAATTTTTACCTGTCCCCCACTCTGCTTCTCATTTGGCTGTCACACCGTTTAACTCTAAGATTTACCCAACATGAGTAAGTTAGAGGAGGTTTCCCAAAGGCTGAAGATGCTCCTTGGTGCCCTTTGATATTTATAAATGTCTTTATTGTTTAAGTTCAGATTTCCAAAAAAAGGACCCTTTCCCCCTTTGGTTTGGGATCACTGGCACTTACTGAATGAAAGCCCATTAGACTTTTTGTATACCTTACCCTTTTGATCCTTCATCAGAACCTTACGCAGAAGGCAGTCTCTGATCCACATTTTATTAATGAAGCAAATAAACTTAATAAAACCAGAAAACTTAATAAAACTGGATGTCCATTGCGTAGATGAGATGTTTGGCTTCATTCGTCCAGATGATGACAGTATGTTCATACAGGATATGCATTTCATTTACTACTGTCTCTCGTGACTAAGTTGTTGAACACTTTAATGCCAGACACCATGCTACGTGGTGATAAAGAAATAACTAAGGGCCTGTCCTAATCTGTGCAGAACACACAACTTGTAGCTTGTGGTATCAAGCCTTCTGCAAACAAAAAGTGTAGTGAGAAAGATCCATTTGATCTGAAAATTGGACTAAAATAAAATATTTTGTTGGCTTCCCCGAAAACATCTGAAAAGCCTTCATATTGTCTATGGTTTTTGCTTTTAAGTATTAAATCTCAGAATCATTCAGAAGCAGATTTATGTAAGAAGAAAAAGTTCAGAGCTCTAATGTACAAGAAGAGGGCTAAAGTTAATAAAATTGTATTGTAGTAGAGATTTTTGTTAAATAAGTATATTTTTGCTTCTCTTGTCACACATGTGAAGTACCCAAGTGAGATAATAGGTAAGTTAATCTTCTTTGCTATAGTAACCATTTTGCTGTCTATATGTATATCATAACGTCATGTTGTAAAGTACAAATATATGCAATAAAATATACCCTTAAAATAATCTTAATAGCAACAACAGATTCACCACACCCATAAGAGGAGAGATGTGTGCAGCCTGGTTGAGTAGCTACAGATCTTGACTTGATTTCTGCCACTTGATTTATGAATGGAAGGAGGAAATGATTTGTATAAGGATCCACATGCAATGTGTGGTGGTGGTAATGCCCACATTCCCTCAAAAGACTTAGCCTTCTTTTGCGCTGCCCTCAGTGTTTGTAGGAATCAAGAGAGGTTGTGATGAGAATTTTTATTTCGAATGGTTCAAGTTGTATGTTCACTACCATAAGGCTTCAAACTTCTCTCCCCATGGCCAGTCAGGGCTCCAGGCCAGAAACATTGTTTGCATTTGTTGTTTTTCATTTGTTTGATCCTTGAATCTCTGTCCCTTTTAACCTTCATAGCTGATCCAATAGTTGTCTAAAGAAACTCATCCCTGTATCCACTGCATCTTCTCTGATCAGCTTCTCTTTCACTAATGTGCTCGGTCAAAGATTAGAGTTGCGTCCTGGCTAATACAGTTATATACTTACTGCTGCACGGAAACCATTTGACCTCTTTCACAGAGATGGATGGGATTTTATATATACAATTCAGATGTTCTGTTAGTTTTGGGCCCTCAGAGGAAAAGAGTTCCCTTTTCCACTTTTTTGCCTGACAAACACCTGTCCTGGTTCAAGATGCTGCTCAGATACAGCACCATCTCTGTGAGATTTTGTCCTTTTCATCCTACAGTGTTTGTTTCCACATTTCTGTCTCTCCTCTGTACCACTGTATTATAACCGTTTCCTTCTCCCCCACTGGATTCTCACAGGCATGCTTTATCCCTTGCATCTTCAATACATAACATAGCATTTTGGTTTGGGTAGGTGTTCAGTAACTATTTATTGGATGAATGGATGAATGACTGAGTAGCTAGAAGCAGGGAGCCATCATCAGGGCACATTATGCAAAGATTCCGAAAAAAATAAGCCAAGCAAGGGGATGGAGGATGAAATTGTGGGAAGAAAAGTAGGGATCAAGAGGGTGAAATGGAAAAATTTTTCAACAATTCAGACTCAGATTTGGATTGTGACTGACAAAACAGAGATAAAGATTTCCAAACAAATAGTTTTTTGAAGGGAGGGATATAATTTGAGTGGGTCTTCACTTTGAAAGGAAACTTAAGGCAGCCATCAATCAGATGTTCCAAGCCTGAATCAGGAGAGACAGTGAGTTCGTTCTATTGATAAGCCAAGTTGCTTGAGAAACGAAGCTTGTGAGAAATTGTTGTGAATTTGGTTCTGGTAATGTTAAATTTCAAGTAAAGAACATGTATCTTCTCTGATGATGGGAAGTGAAAAAAGAGGGTTTTCAGGCCTACTAGATGATGCTACAAGTTATTCGTTGCCCATTTCATATGATAAATATTGTTGCCTTCATTTTATGGATACTCAATGAGATCATATGTGTTGCCAAAGGTCACAGAACACAGGATTAGCACTCAGTGCTCTCAGGGTCAAAGACCAAGCTTTTTTCTATTCTACCTCAACATCCTTCTAGCCAAATTGATCGCTAAACCAATCACTATCTAAACTGTTCATTCTTGTCCCCAGTGCCTTCTCTTACATTTTCTCTTTCTTAGCAATCTCTCTCTTTTTCTTTCAACCTCTTCAAATTGCATTTGTCTTGTAGAAGCCCAGCAAAATTTGTGCCTTCTGGAGAAGACCTTCTATAATTGTTTCTTTTGTACCACCACTACTTAGACCCTTCCAATGTTTAATATTTTGATTTACTTAATTTGTTACAGTATGGTCATGAACATTAAGGTTGCAAAGTGTAATGTAGGCCCCGCAAAACAAAATATGTGAAAAGAACAGAAGTGATAGATGCTGGGAGTGGAAAACTTTCCAACCTGCACATTTGTATTCTTGGTCCAAGGTGGGGTCTGTTGAAATAAAAAGTCTTGAATGTACTATGGTTTGAGTAATTGCTTTTCATTCCTGATCTCTACTAATTTCTCTGCAAGATCTCTGCTATTGCCTGCATTTCCCATAAATGTTGTGTTTCATTAGCCCCTGGTAGAAAGCCAGGCCAATGTATACAATTCTGCTAACTTGGGATCTTTGCCTATGATGCCACTCCACTTTTGTGGAAGGCAATGATTACCACCATGAAAATGGATATGTCTGGAGAACTCTGTACTTCATACTCCATCAAGAAAAATTTAAAGCCCACGTGATATAAAACAGAACCTTCTGCTCCTGCCTCCTTGATTCCAGGTAAGTGATTTGTATGGGTTGCTATGGTAGAAGGGGCTTGGGCTGTCATAGAATTAGGAAAAGGCATTTTCATCTTCAAGGAATAATATATTTGGAAAATTTACTTTTCACAGTTTTCTCTCCAGGTATTATGAAGTCAAGCCAGTTTACTGAGGCCTGTGACATGGCAAAGTCATTCCTTTTATTGTTGTGTCATTCTCAACCATGGCTCTGGAGGGAGGCTTCTGGGTACTGTGGTATAACGCGTGTGATTTGGCCCACACTTGTGGACACCTGCTTCATCCTCAGTGCTGAGTGGGTAGTGATGAGATCTACCCCTGACTTACTGACCTCTGGTTTATGTCCTATTGCTTGCACAAGTAGACTACAACCCCCAAACTATAGTGGCTACTGTGTCTTTGACTTCTGCAACACCACTTACAGGAAAACAAAAAGAAAAACTTACTATTAACTGAGCATTTTCAGTAAATACATTATTTGATTTAAATGTCCATCAATTCTATGAGTTAGTTACCATTGTCATTCCATTTTGCAGATGGGGACACTCAGACATGAAGGAGAGGAGCCATTTCCCCTGAGGACTTCCAATAGTGAAGACCTGAGGCAGATGATATCCTAGTTTACCTGGCTGCAGAACTGAGGCTCTTGAATGCTGTGCTATAAATGCAGGGGCTGGCCGAGCAATGCATGAGCACCACGCAGTATGCCCAGTCAGATCACGTTTGTATCATCCTCTCCTTCTTCTCTTAGTATAGCTTGTTATCCTTGCACTATGCGTACTCCCTGAAATGAAGCTCATTTTGTTTATATTATGAAGACTATATTCTTGACATTTTTCCTAAGGGTCACACTAATAGTTTACTCAATTATTCTAATTTATTGAGATTTATTTCTTAAGGATATAGGGAAAACCAAATAATCAGGAATAGAATGATTTTTCTCTTAGCCTTTTTCTCCCATCACCCTCCCTCTCGTTCTGGTGATGATCTATTCTTGGTTTTAATTAATGGCCAGTCCACTGAACCTAGCAATGCCTACTTAAGGAATGGAAATTTTATGGCAAAATACATCTCTAGTTTTAAAATCTTCAAATAGTGACTGGAAACAATAATTTTCTAAAATAAGTTATGTCTGTAGAACATTTATGTTTATCTTAAATCACAAATATTTATTAATTACCTATTATAGGTTATAAAGTGTGAAATGCCCGATTTTCTTAAATACTGAGTTAGATAGTTGTTATTTGTGACATTTCACTTTGACACTTCTTATTTTATTCTTATTGTGAAGGTACATCCTCAGTCTTTCAAACACGTATTTACTTATAATTATCTTATAATTTTTTTTTCTTGCAGTTTTTGGCTGGGGCTGGGTTTGAACCTGCCACCTCTGGAATATGGGGCCAGCGCCTTACTCCTTTAAGCCACAGGCGCCACCTGATCTTGCAATTTTTTTAAGAGCAATTTTTATGAAATCTAGGATAAATAAAAAAAAAATCATGATATCTTCCAGTATGAGTTCCATTGTGGAACCAATATAGCATAGACAGCTTGCTGAGATACCAGTGAGGTGTGTAGGAGGGATGTGGCTAATGAACGCACCACATATAAACGGTTTGAGAAGTTCTGTTCTTGTGGTTTTAATCTTAAACTTCAGTTACATGGGTGACCCAAGACCAAAGTGGATAATGATGAGTTGAAAGATGTAGTGAAAGAGAATCTGTCTCAACCTACATGTGAATTAGCAACATGGATTGATGTCACTGTTCCTACAAATGAAACAATTTGAAACACAGCAGCAAGGTAAAGGAGCTTTCATGTATGATGACAAATGGATTCTTTTTGACAACAAGTGTTGGGCATAATGTTAGATAAAGTGCCCGAACAAGTCCAAAACTGAATATTCACCAAAAACAGCTCGCAATGTCTTTTTGGTGTTCCAACACTGGTATTATCCACTACAACGTCATGAAACCTGGTTAGTCAATTACAGCAGAAGTCTATTGCAGCCAACTGGACAACATGATGGGGATCCTTATGGTTAAGCAGCCAGATGTCAACAGGGACGGGCCAATTCTCTTGCAAGACAAGGCTTGACCACATGTTGCACTTCTCAAATCACAGAAGCTGCACTTGGAAAGTCTCTTTCATCCACGTATTCTCCAGACTTTGCACCAACTGACTACTAGTCCTTCCAGGCTTTGGATCACATCTTGAAAGAAAAAGTATTCACTTCTCAACAAGCTGTGGAAAATGCCTTTTGCAATTTCATTATCACTCAACCTCCAGCCTTCTTCACTGTTGGCATAAATGAGCTGTGGTTAAGATGGCAAAACCATGTCCATAGATTAGGTGCATACTTTGGTTCATTGTACAGCTTCTTGTTTGAGATATAATAACTATACTTTTGATTTTAAATCAGACGTTTCATATTTAATGACCTAATATGTCAATGGTACTGGTTATGTGCAGAGAAGGATACCAGGCTGGGTGAATTGATCCTTGACCTAAATAATGCTATGGTGCAGGGCAGTGATTCTCAAAACTAATGTGGTTCTCCCTCACCTGGAGGGCTTGTTAAAACACACATTGTTAATCCCCATCTCCAGAGTTTTTGATTTGGGAGGGCTTGGTTGGGGTTTATAAGTAACATTTCTAACATGTTCCCAGGCGATGCTGATGCTGCTAGTCCTGAATGATACTGGGTTAAGGTGACTAGATTTTAACATTGGTAAAGCGGGACACTATTGATGGGGGGGCGGGGTGGGGCCTGACAACAATGCAAACTTTGATAAGCAGTTCTCAGTAATCACTTCTCAACAATTATTTGTTATTATTACAGTTTAACATTACAAAATTAACAAAAATAATATAAAATGCATATCCTGGTGAAATAGCCATATGCCAGCCAAAAACTGTATATTCCCTTACTGTTCTCCTGCCTGTTCATGCATTCTTTCCAAAAATCTGGACCTTTATAAAACGCCGCAGGACATGGGACAAATTGTTAAAAATCTGGACTGTCCCGCCAAAAGCAGGATGTTTGATTACCCTATACTAGGTATTTTGAGAGCCACCAATGTGCTGTGAGAAGACAGTTCTCACATCTGAGCCACTGTCACCGAGAGGCACAAAATGCTAAAACCACTCTTGAATGAAAGGATAATTACCTAAAGACTGTGATGGCCATTTGATTCACTTTTGTGACAATCAGCAACAGACCATACATTGAAGATTTTTAAAATATCCTTTGAAACGCATTAAATATCTATCTCTAGACATGTGATAATGTATGTTACAGCAAATCATATACCAAAGTATTACATCCACAGGATATTTTCATGATGCACTAAACTTTCTGGCTTTGAATGAGGGTTTATGCCAACTAATCCTTAAATAGTATGTAAAATTTTGTTGCCAAATCATTATTTAATGTGTTGGAGTCCATTAAAAATGTTCTTGGCTGGTGTTTGCTTGGGGAAAAACTGATAATTTGAAAGTCTTAAGTTTTTTAATCTCTTGAGAATGCCTGCAAAGTATTTTGAACAGATCAAAATTTATCATGGACCAGATGATCTCAAGGAAAGAAAAATAACTTGAGAGCCTGTGTTGTGTGACTCTTCTCAGAAATGCGATTTTTTACTTTTTTGCTTTAAGATCTTTATTGGCTGAATTTGGACCAATTTCACTAGTTATTTGGTATTGATTTGTCACAAGTAAAGCACATGGCCTGGTTCAAGCAGCACATTTGACATCAAACACAGGTTCTCTGCCTGAAGTCTAGCAGTCTTTATCGTACATGTTCTCATCCCAAGCGTCAGTAAAGGCATTCATAGGATTTAAATCTTTCTTCTTATTTTTTGTAAGTCTCTGGCTTCCTATTATAGAGTAACCCATTTTGTTTTTCTTTTCCATAAGAAAGAAGAGAAGATTTTTTTCAGTCTCAAATCTATTATCTGACATTCAGTTTTCTTTTGATAACTTTTTCTTTAAATTTTTTTAAATTACAAAATGCTAATTAAGGGGCTACAAATGTTTTTGTTACATGGATATCTCATGCAATGCTTAGGTCAGGGCTTACAGTATGGTCTTGATAGCTTTTTTTCCCATCCTCTCAAAGCTTCTGAACACCTTGTATTAAAATTGACTCTTTTTTTTTGAGACAGAGCCTCAAGCTGTCAACCTGGGTAGAGTGCCGTGGCATTACAGCTCACAGCAACCTCCAACTCCAAGTGAGTCTCCTGCCTCTGCCTCCCAAGTAGCTGGGACCACAGGCGCCCACCACAACGCCCGGCTATATTTTGGTTGCAGCCGTCATTGTTGTTTGGCGGGTCCGGGCTGGGGATTCGAACCCGCCACCTTAGGTGTACGTGGCTGGCACCTTAGCCGGTTGAGCTATAGGCGCCGAGCCTAAAATTGACATCTTATATTTCATGGTGTTCTCATTAAATTGATGGAGACTTCATTCGCTGCTTAGAAGTAAATAGCAGGATGGTTACCCATGGTCTTGTGTTTTACTGTGATTATCATAGAAGAAGGAAAAAATGCCTGCATAGGGTTTGTCTTATTTGAAAAATTGGCTTTCCAGCCTATATTCTTCAACTTTGTCTGAAGAACATAAAGGATTAGGCCTTCATACTTTCCTCATTATTGTTTTTGGTACTGCTCAGGAACTTTAAACTTGGGCAAGTAAAGAAACGACAGTTGAACTCAGTCCATTCTGCAATGGAACAGGTGCCCGACTGTTGCTGGGGTACTTACGAGTGTGGATCAGCAGGCTCTGCTCTTTCACTTTTGCTGCATCGGTAGGGACTGATGAAGCAAAATCCCAAGTTCATTGATAAATATCCCTCCCGACCACATACACAGAGTTGTAAATACACTATTGTAAATGTAACATGAGATTATTTCACAATAATATACTTCAGTTTCTTCTCACTGCCAAGTTCTTTCTCTGTTACAGTATGAAGTACAATGCTTTCTCGTGGCACAGTGCTAGTTATTATTTATAAAACTCTACTGTCATTTGTGCCAGACCCTCGAATTTACCAATATGCTTCTTGAGTTTGGGTGCTGATTTGATAATGTCCCTTTAATTAAACAAAGTCATCATAAAGAGAGATAAGGAGGCTAGGTGCCTGTGGCTCAACTGGCTAAGGCACCAGCCACATACACCAGAGCTGGCGGGTTTGAATCCAGCCCGAGCCTGCCAAACAGCAATGACAATTACAACCAGACGACAGCCGTGCTTTGTGGTGGGTGCCTGTAGTCCCAGCTGCTTGGGAGACTGAGGCAAGAGAATCCCTTAAGCCCAGGAGTTGGAGGTTCCTGTGAGCTGTGATGCCACGACACTCTACCCAGGGTGACAGCTTAAGGCTCTGTCTCAAAAAAAAAGAAGAAGAAGAAAAAGAGAGATAAGGAGTTATTTTCACTAAATGGAAGTAGTTATGTCATTACCTACTCTCTAAAAAAAGATTACAAATAGTACACAAAGGCGGTATACCTGTGAATTATAACATGAAGCTTCAGAAGGATGCACATTAGTTGACATTTGTCATCTCTTTGTCAAGATTGATTTATAAAAACGTTGTTATAAAAATTGGAAGAAAAACCTATTCCTAGTTTTGAAGTCATTCCTCTGCTTGTTGACAGCTGCTACTGATTGTGTCTTTGAATGTCCATTGAGTTTTAAAATCTATTTCACTTTGGCTTCAAACTTACTTTTTTAATAGCAATTTTTTATTTAATTTAGGCACATTAAAAAGTGTATGTAGCCCTTCGGATTTTTTTTTTACCATTAAATGTCACTTTCTTGCTTTGCTTTTTTTTTTTTTCAAATAAAGCCATCTGTTTAGTAAACATGGAAAATTGATTGATATGAAACCCAAAAAGTTCATAATGACAACTAAATAACAGATGACAGATTAGATAAGAACAAGTCATTAAGTTGGCCTATAAAAGGACAGCCATCTGTACCACCAAAACAATCTTCCTATTGATGACAGTAATAATTTTCTGAATCCGTGACAGATAAAAATTTATAGAATAAAATGGAAAGCTTGTAAATTGAGAAGTGGAACTTAATTTGAGGTAATTAGTGTAACCGTTTTTTCCCAGCATTACATGACAAGGGAATGGAGATTGTAACAAAATTCTTTGACAACAAATAACCATTTACTCTGTGGATGCATGTGTGTTCATCTGACACACAGAAATGACTAATTTACTGTTATTTTGTTTGGCTGAAATAGTAACAATTTTGGAGAGTCTGTCATTGGGGATTAAAAAGATTTATGCTTCCAGATTCCTTAAAGTTCTAGTTTACAGATCACTGGTTTATAATTAAAACACAAATTTATCATAGATGTTGAAGGATGAACAATCCTTCGAGACTCCAAGGACTGAAAAGGACAAAGGGGGGGCGTGGCACCTGTGGCTCAAAGGAGTAGTGCGCCAACCCCATATGCTGGAGGTGGATTAAAGCCCAACCCTGGCCAAAAAGTGCAAAAAAAAAAAAAAAAAGAAGAAGAAGAAGAGGAAAGAAAAAGAAAAGGACAAAAGGATATCTGCTCTTACCTCACCAAATGCCTCCTCAAAGCTAGGTCCAATTTTATGTTCACTAACAAAATAGCAAGGAATATGAGTGAGGTACTCTGCTGATTCTTTGAAGATAATAATATATATTTAGTAGAGTTAAGCAGAATTAGGCGTCAGGTGAAAACTGTTGGACTGGTTGATTTGAGGGAACCCATATCTGTTGATGTTTAAAATCCCGATTGAATCAATTGGCTCTAATATAGAATTTCTTTTCATATTCTCTCTCAGCAATGAGCTAATTCTCTTAATAGTGCTAAATGATTTGAACTTATGCTATTTAACATTAGTCTATTGTTAGAATTAAATTCATAAAAAGTGACATAACTAGTCTTGAATTCTTATTCTGATACCTATTCTTCACAATCGTATATAGCAACATCCTAACTGAGGCTAATATTGAGATTGAGTAGGCTTGAGTCTTTCTAAAGAATCATCCTACATCATAAATATAAGGAGATATTAAAATTGAGCGTGTACTTAGCAGAGCATAGGAACTTTATGCCTTTAAATCATGTGCCTTATATTTTTACCATTTTTATGGATTTGATGGGCCACATTTATATGGGCAGAAAACATTTAGATTAAGAATATGAAGAATAGGGGCAGTGCCTGTGGCTCAAAGGACTAGGGTGCCAGCCCCATATGCTGGAGGTGGTGGGTTCAAACCCAGCCCTGGCCAAAAAACTGCAAAAAATATACATATATGAAGAATAAAATAAGTCCTTAATAAATTTACCTTTCCTAGGTAATGGTTAATACCATCTTCATGTGCATATTTTTTTTTGCTATGCACATATGTATGTTTTTGAAAATAAATGGCAATTGTATTTTAGACAGTGTTTAATGCAAGCTTCTTTTGGATTTAATGTATTATAAGTATGTGATATTAATAAAACTATATTACTTATAGCACGATAGTTGCATTGTATCATGTGCCTCCTCCGGCACATGGGGTCAGCGCCTTAATCCTTTGAGCCAGAGGCACTGCCATGTGCCATTTGTTTATATTGCCCACTCTTTATTGTGGATATTAGGATTCCCTTGCCATCTAACAGAGAAAAGTCCTGGTACTTAAACTCTGGCCAGCTCTGCTTGTTTCCTTAGAGTTATAAAAAGTCAAATAGCTAGGGTACATGTATAAAATTGTTAAGGTTTTCGCTATATATTAGCAAAAGTCTCTGTACAAAAACTATCAGCCTAACATCAACATATAGATGTCCATTTCTTTGCACACTTATTAAAAAAAGGAAATGTATAACTTTATCAGTAAATATAATATATTTTAATTTGAATTTTTTATTGGGATTGCCTCTTTTTATTTTTATTTATTCCTTTTTTTATTGTTGAAGAATCATTGAGGGTACAAAGAACCAGTTTACATTGCTTGCATTTGTTAGGTAAAGTCCCTCTCATAATTGTGTCCCACCCCAGAGTTGTGTCACATACCATGGCCCCCCCACCTCACTTCTTCCCTCTCTCCGCTCCCCCACTCCCCCACCCGCTGCCATCTACTAGCATCAGTTGTCCTCATAGCAGAATTCAGTACGTTGGATTCCTGTTTCTCTTATGACGCAAGATTGCCTCTTTATAAAATTTATTTTTCATTTTCAGCCACTTAAATATTTTTCTTCTGTGAATCATTTGCTCATCTCATTTCTAAAGAGTTGACTTTAATATTATCATTACTTTATATTATTTTAATATTAAAAGTTTCTATTTACAAAATGTTATATGATTCTAAAACAAAAAAAAGACTCACTTTATTTTTGTTTGATTAAAATTATTATGCCAAACAGCATTTCATCTGTTTTCTGAATTGATTAGACAAAGAAGAATAATTCAGACTTAGGCTCACCAGCCCAAGATGGTATAGGAAGCATATGGCATTGACATTCAGGTGCTGTGTGCTCTGGGGGAAGGTGAAAAACTCCCTTTGGCAGTTTCAGAGCTAAGCCTGTTCAATAGACCCTTTATTCATTTGAGGCCATAACTCACAGTTTACTTTGGATAGTTCATAGGACTCATCTAAGCATTTAAACTTATACTGATGAGGCTTAGGCATCTAAAGATCAAATTTATTTAATGTTTATTTAATGTTTAGGGGCTGATGGAGAGGAGGGGTGGGCAGGGAAGGAGGAGAGGATTCAGTGTTATAGTAAATGGTTCTAAATTTTCATTGTCTTTCAGAAGGACCAGGTAAAGTCTCTGAAGAAAGGGGTTGATCATAATAGAATAATATTAAAATCACCTTGAGGTTTCTGCAGAAAGAATGATTTCAAGTTTACCATGTTAATCCATTAAAACAAATGTTGAGAACTGGCTCAAAGTTGTTCAACTAAAAATGAAGGCTGTCTGGTGAACCACCTGTTGTATTTTATGGAATTGGTCCCTAAGGGAGATGTGAATACGGGATTGAATCTTGCTCTCTGAGATTGCAGGGACTTTCTGACCAGAGGGAGCTGTTTGGTAAGAGGGGCCTTATTTCCTGGCACCTGACAAAATTGGGTAAGTACAGCCCTAAGAGGAAATGCTTTTAGAAACATCCTAGTTCTTTATATTAAACATGAGTTAATAATATGCGTATGTCGCTTAAAGCAAAATATGAAAGAATTTGACATTTGCGTACCTGTGATATTTCTTTAAATTTTAATATGGATTGTAAAATTTTTCATTTTCTACTGTTCCGTGTAAATTTCTTACTTTTGAAGACCTCTGTTTCGGGCTTACAGCTACCAGATTAAGTGTTTAAAAGTTGTCAACATATTTTTGCCCACATTATCCAAGCTTATTGTTGCCTCACAGTTAAGTTGCTTCTCTTTGCTCTCATGCAGCCTCAGGAAACAGAATTCATTTATTTTCTCTTTGCTTAACATTTATGGAGCACTTTTTATGAGTAAGTCACTCTTCTAAGTGCTGGAAATACAGAAAATGAAAGCCATAATCCCTGATCTCAAACAGCAATGATGCCAGTGGATCCAACAATCACGTGAAGAGCTAACTACAATCTAAGGCAAGAAGTGAAAGGATAGAGGTTGCACAGGATATGAGGGCAGCGAGGAGGAATGACAAACTTACCAAGGAAGGCTTCTTGGAATAAGGGCTATGTGGTTAATAGGTTGTTGTTGTAGAGACAGAGTCTCACTCTGTTGTTATGTCACCCAGGCAACAGCAAAGTGGTATCATCATAGCTCACTGAAACGTCCATCTCCTGGGCTTGAGCAATCCTCCTGCCACAGCCTTCTGAGTAGCTGGTACTTCAGGCATGCACCACCACACCCAGCTATTTTTTTTCTGTTTTTAGTCCAAATGGGACCTTGCTCTTATTTAGGCTGGTGTCTAACTCATGAGCTCAAGCGATTCTCCTGCCTAATTGCTTTTATCTGTAGTGATGGAAACTTTTCATCAAGTAACTTTGAAGAATGACAGGTGATAAAAACTCTTTCTCCATTACCCGTTTCCTTCACCCTGCCCTCTTTACCCCATTGCATGTATCATTGGGCCAAATTCTAGTCAGAGCAAAAATGTGCCACCTTTTTCTTTTTATGCACACACAGTGAGACCAGACCTCTCTCTGGATTTCTTTCTCTCTCTCTTTCTATCACACCCAAAACAGCGGAAATCAAAGTGTGGTCTCCTATGAGCTAAGAAGCTTGTATCAGAATGTAATTCAATGCATTGTTTTCTTTATTGATAAAAAAAAAGTCAAGAATGTGCCTAGTGATATAATTGATTTACATTTCAAGGCAGCCTCTTTGAATTAGTTTCCTATTGCTATCTAACAAATTACTCTAAATTTAGTAGTGTAAAGCACATATTTATTATCTCACAGTTTATGTGGGTAAGAAGTTCAAATGTGACGTACATGGGTTTCTTTCTTTGGGGTCTTATCATGCATGCCTTATTTCATTTGGGGCTGTGTTCTCATCAGAAGCTTGACTGGGAAAGGATGTACCTCCAGGCTCCCTTAGATTCATGGCAGAATTTATTTCCTTGTGGCTATAGGACTCAAGACCACTTGCTTCTTCAGAGCCAATAAGGGGGAGAGATCCTAGAGTGAATTTGCTAGCAAGACAGAGTCTTACATAACATAAATTGAACATAGAAGTAATAATCTGCCATCTTTGTGTGTTCTACTGGTTAGAAGCAAGGTCACATTCACACTCAGGAGAAGGGGATTATATCTGAGGGGGTGAACACCAGGAGGTAGGATCATAGAGGTTACCTGTCATCACACTTGTTTTTCTCAGACCAAGAAAAAAAAACCAAAAAAACCAGGGTTGTGAAGTAGCAGTATTTCTTATTCACACTCTGAGTAGCACTGTTGGTGGGATATGGGGAGGGAGGAGGAGGCATCTCTTTCTTCCTTTAGCTTTCTTGACTGGAAACAAATAAGATACCATCTTTTGGAAAGCACAGATGCTTAAACATGGGTTTTATTTGTTATATACAGTGGATAAAACAATTGTGACATCATTTTAAATTTTGGAGATAATATATACAAATTTATATTGATGATTCCATTTAAAACAACATAAAACTAACAATTTAGGGCTCTCTTTTCCTTCATGTCAAAAGTTGGGTAGGGCATAGTAGTAGAAACACTTTATTTAGTTGGAGCTTATGCTTTCCAGTTTACTACCATCTTTGTCAGGGTTCTAGGGGCACCTCCAACACAAGGTGGGGGCTGACAAGGGAGACAGTGCTGAAGGAAGAAGGAGACTTCACACCAACTTCATGCACGCAGTCTGAGAAGCCCACAGAAGCATACATGGTCTTATGCGAAAAGTGGCAGATTGAGGTACTGCAGCACCATTCCAATACCTCCAGGGCTGGGTCTTTTATTGTGCTTAAAAATAGGATTGCAGGGAATCCTCAGATCCCAGGAAGGTGGGATAATCAGGAACATAGAGTATTGGAATGTGTGGAATGGTCTAATAATGGATATTTAGAAAGGAGGAAGGGGACAGCAGGGTTCACCCCTGTAGGGCAGATATCTTAACTTCCTTAATCTAAATTGCTGATCAGGAGTCCAGAGGTCTTAACCAGGCTGTTCTGCTGATCCTCCACACAGGCAGGGATAGTTGTGTTGATCTTCCCCTGACTGTGCTGCCTCCAGGCTCCTCTCTTCTTAGGTGGTCTGATGAGATGCTTCTATGATCAGGGAGGAGCCTCAGGTATGGCCCACCTGTGTGCTTCACCCTGAATTGGAGAACTGGTGGAAAGATCAGCCTATGTACCTCCCACACATTTCTACTGCTCAGAAACCAAGAGCATGCATACACTGACATCAGGCCCTCTCTGTTCTTTTACCACCTGCTCTGGCTTCTTCAAGAAGATGAGTTGGACATTCCCAGGACCATCAGTTACCTAATCCCAAATTACATTGTTATTTTTGTTCTCTTCCTTGATCTTCTCATTCTTGATGTTGGTATGAAGTATGGACTATACTAATCTATTAATTTTATTTCCACAGAATATATGTTGCAGGAAAACGAGGCCCAATGGAGAGAAAGAGCACCCAAACACCATATTTATAAGAGTAAGGGCTTTATTCACCAGCTGGGAGCTTACAGCATAGAAGAATTTCAAATGGCCATGCTCCCCAACTGGCTTGGTCAAAAAATCGACAGTCAAAAAATTCCACTCCAGGGAGGCACCTGTGGCTCAAAAGAGTAAGGCACCTGCCCCATATGCTGGAGGTGGTGGGTTCAAACCCAGCCCCAGCCAAAAACTGAAAGAAAAAAAAAATCCATTCCACAGGTACCCTTCTCATTGGCCAGTTTGAATCAAGTGGGAGATGTTATTCCAGCCCCTATAGAACAACAGGATTTCACAGAACTTGGAAACTTCCAAGTTCCAGGAAATTAAGTCTATAAATTCCCAAGAGCTGAGTCACCATGGAGAGGACCCTGCAGGTGTATCCTTGTGGTCTCCTTGAGAAGACCTGTTCTCCTAGACCTCACCTTTCTCGGGTATCCTCTCTCATATAGTCATTACTTATAGCAGTTTTAGTCAGTGGCTCCCACATTGATACCAACTATCTTATGTGGTTTCATCAGAATGATAGTTTTCTATTTACTGTATCTCAGTTTTACCTGCTTTTGTCAGATAGATAAGAGAAAAGAGAATGAATCAGGGAACTTTAAGAACTTGAGAAAACATATGTCAGCTTAACCTCTTACCTTCTGGTAGCTGACAATCTAGAAGGGACCATGTGACATTAAATATAAATATGACAGTGATATATGATTTTCAATAAGTTACCGTATGCTTCAACTACTGGATCAGCTTCCCAACATTTATTTTTCCTGCAATTTCTTTGCAAAACATTTTCCAAGTTGTGGTAAAATATGAAAGGAAATACTGATTTTTGAATTGTTTTGCTTTTTATCAATAAACTATATTTGGTAAAATCTTTAGATTCTTAGCAAACAGGTTAGGCTGGGAAGCATTTATATTTTTCAAGGATATTAACCTTCAGAAAAAGTTAGACTTGAGATGAATCTCTTGGAATATGGTTGATTATCAGTTATATATTTTTAAAATGTTGTGGTTGGTCAGCTTTTTATCTCTTAGACAAAACAGGAAGTATTTCAGAATGAAGTTGGAAATCCAAATTGGTTATGTTTGTCCACATAGTAAGCATTAAGATATAACAATTTTAAGCTAGGTGAGGTGACTATATCTGTAATCCCCACACTTTGGGAGGTTAGGGTGGGAAGATTGCCTGAGGCCAGGAGTTCTAGGTCAGCCTTGGAAATATAGCAAGATCTTATCTCTGCAAAAAAAAAAAAAAGAAAAGAAAGAAAGAAAGAAAAAGAAAAATTAGCCAAGTGTTATGGCATGTGCTCTTAATCTCACCTACTTGGGAAGTTAAGAAAGGAGGATTGCATTACTTGAATCCAGGAGTTCTTTTTTTTTTTTTTTTTTTGATACAGAGTCTCAAGCTGCCACCCTGTGTAGAGTGCTGTGATGTTAAAGTTTGTAGCAACCTCAAACTCTTAGGCTAAAGCGATTCTCTTGCCTCAGCCTCCCAAGTAGGTGGGACTACAGGTGCCCACCAAAATACCACAATGCCTGGCTATTTTTTTGTTGCAGTTGTCATTGTTTTCTTTTAGCAGGTCCAGGTCAGGTTTGAACCCACCAACCTCGGTATATGTGGCCAGTGCCCTACCAACCTAGCTGCAGGCATCACCCCAGTCCAGGAGTTCTAAGCTTCAGGTCTGTAGTGAGCTAGGATTGTGCCACTACACTGTAGCCTGGGCGATAGTGTGAGACCCTGCCTTAAAAAAAAGAAATTATAACTATTTTTAACTTCTTTATGTATCTTTCCATTCCATAAAATGTATAAACAATTAGAGATCATGGAGGCTTCCCAGTACCTAGAACAAAGCCTGACAGCTATTAGTAACTGTGAGCTGAATACAGCAATAGGTATGCCTTGCTGAATTAGCTTTTACCACTTAAAAATAGAGACTATGTGCATAAGTAATGTAAGGGCCAGACCAGCGCCATTTTGTTGTCTACTACATAAGCTCTGTTAAACCGCAGGGCCACTCCCTGCTGCCTCCCCCACACCTGCTTGCACAGCCACTGATTGAGACACCTTAGACAGACAGCTGCCATAATAGGCAATAAGTATCAGTTCCCTTGAACAGCTCCCATAATAGGCAATAGGTTTCTACTTCCTTGAAATTCAGGTGTCTCCTTCAACTACCTAATTAGGCTACCCCACCTCTAGCCTTGGTTAAGAAATCCCCTACCCCTCACCTGTACCCATCCAAATCCTCCTTTACTAATGAAATCACCAACCACCAATCAAGAGTGTACCCGTAACGGACCCTACCCTTCTTGCTTTCTGTACCCCATAAAAACTTGCTCTACCCCGAGTTCAGGGCTTGTCCTTGGCTTGCATGCCAGGAGAGTCCGGGCTTCTGGGGCCTGAATAAAACTCACCTCGTGCTTTTTACATCGGAGCGTGCCTCGGATTCGTCTGTTTGGGCTGTTTGGGAGAATAATTTTTCGGACCTAACAGTAAAAAAATAAAAAAATGAAAAATGCTTTATTAATTATTTTAATAAAGTGCAATATCAACCTGAGTTTATGCAACTTGCTTCTCTGTGGAGAGTAAATCCTTCTACAAAGTGTGGCTGGTATGTGAATATGTTGGATGTCAAGTGGTGCCATACTGTAATATATGTTTAACTTATCACCTTAACTCATATACCTGGAGTCAACTCTGCTAAAAAAGACTGGATAAGTTCATTCACATGCCAGGGTACGCTGGCTGGGGGATGATCTAGGCTGACCTGGGCTGTCCTTGCTGGAATGATTTAGTTGTGCTTCAAATATTTCTTATCCTCTGCTAGGCTAACACACACATGTTCTCATGCTGATGGCAGGGGAGGGAAGCACAAACAGAAATATTGGAGAGCTTTTTAAGCCTCTCCCTGTCTCATTGGACAAACCAAGTCATGTGGCTCAGCTGAGCTTCAGAATATAGACTGAATCTGTGATGGGAAGACACTGCAAAATCACATGGGATCATTTTTGAATACTGTAGGTACCCATGACTTATTTCCAAGCCCCAAGAATGCCTACACATATGAAGTCTGACAATTAAGTTCATGGAGTCATCCTAGAAAAAGTGCTACTTACTTCATTGCTGAATGCTGTGGTCACATTTGAAGTAGGCATAAATGCCAGGGCCTAGTCTACCCTTTGAAGAAATTTTGGAACTCTTTTTCTGGAATGGCCTTCAGAGCTATCATCACATGGCACACACAACAATAATGAATTGCAAGACGTCACCACATGTTGACACAAATATATAATATTAATGTTTTTAAAATGCACAAAATAATAGTAGGTCTTACCATTGATGTCATTTGAGATTTAGTGAACTACCGTAGTTTGAGATTTTACCAGTTTGTTCTAGTCTAAAAGACACTGTGGGACACTGATAGACCAAGATATGAACCTTACCAAGTCATTTGTACTATGTTGTTAATGTAAGCTAATGTAAGGCAAGTTCATAAACTTATTTGCATATGTATATCTTTCTTTGTAATTTTTAGAATTATAAAAAAGAATTTAAAATTATAAATTATAAAAAATATATAAAAATTATTATATTGCAAAAAACTGGCAATCTTTTTTTTCTTTGGTAGATTTTGTTTTGTTCTACATGTTAATTTTCTTTGTGGGAAAAAATTAAAAAGTGAATCCCTAAGAAATCTTGATTTTAAATATAAATTCTATGACCTTGGTTAAAAAATGAAAATATTATATGTGAAAAGCTTTCAATGTTATTGGAAATATGCCATTTAAGCTATTTATTATTTTACTTAAAGGTGGAACTACTGGGTCAAAAAATTGATAAAGCAATAGTAATTAACAACCTAAATGAAAAATTATTTGTGGTTAGGTAATTGCTTTTTTCATTTATTCTTCCATTCATTTGTTGAACAAATATTTGTCAAACAAATATTCATCAACCCTTAAGTGTGGTTAAAAAATAAAGCCTTTGAGGTACTTTGCATTTTGAATGAGAGAGTATACATAAATAGGCAGTTTTCTTGATGTAGGTTCTACCCTGGGAGGATTATTCATTTTGCTAATTTACATGATTTTGTTTTAATGAAAGGAAAGGTTAGGCAGATTTGAGGTAAATAACACAAAAGTACATACAAAAAAAATAGTGGTGATCTGAAAACAAGATTAAATGTTTTCAATTATGCTTCAAACAGGAGAATCATCTTGGGGCTATAGAATGAATTTTCTTTCTTAAGACACATTTTCCTATACCTACAGCCATTTGCATCTACAATAACAGTGGATAGGAGAATGTTACAATTTTGTTTTAGCAAATTGCATGAGTAATCGTCCCCCCAGCACTTGCTAAGTTGATGCTTCCTTTTTTAATGGCTGTAATATATTTGTAAACATGTTTTTTAACTTACTTGAAAACATGTTTGTTCCATCTCATTTATTTGCAGACAACTTACTGTCTGTCGAATCTTCAGCTTCTCTTTTTCTAATGACTCCTTTGAAATATTATTTTAATGAACCTATGAAACACATCATTGTATTCTTTATATTGTGGTTGGACTGCTAATGAGACTCATCCATTAAGTAAATGGCTTTGTAAGCAATGCAAATGTAATAAATAAAGTTCGACTGCTCTTCTTTGCCTCTTTTCTGCTGATGGGCACACCACATGCTGAGAAGGTAATGTTTCATGACCAAAACAGTTCAGCTGGTAGGCGGATTGGGAATCTTTGCTCTTAAAAAAAAGAACATCATAAAAGCATACTTACAACTCCATCTATTTTTTATCAAATGAGAAGATAATGTATTTCTAATATGGGCATTATATTTCTGGAGAATACGCCCCGTAGACAAAATTAAGTCTTGATATGATTCATAAGGAGAAAATGCTTCTCTCTAAATAAAGGAAAAAAACACTATTTTAAAAAGTAAAATGTCTAAGAAAGCAACATCTATGAAATGAATAGCATTAAAAAACTTTTAATGAAAAGCCTTTTCATTTTAACCTCATTATAGGCCTTGATTTTCTGCCTTATCTAAAAAAGATACAGGTTTTAAAAATGATATTGTACATTTTATTCTAGTGGAATTTAGTTTTAACTGTTGATTCCACCTTGGGATCCCAAGTTTCTTCATTGTTTGCAGCAAAATGTTTGAAGCACTTACCCGTCAATATCCAGTTGGCAATAGCTAGTATCATTACTATTATCATCATCATTATTATGTTTATAATTAATAAATAGTTTTGTTGTCCATGACTTCTAACTAGTGAAAATAAGAGGCTATCCTTACCATTTAGTTATATCTCCACTACTGTTGTGGGTAGCATAGCCTGGCTGAGCTGGTAGAATTTCTAGCTCTCTTAGAGCTGTAAAAGGCACCAGGCTCTCTAAGAATAAAATTATTACCTGATGGACATTTTCTGAGGCACCCTCTAAGGAGTAAGTGTGGATTTGGGCACAGATGGAGGCAAACATTGAGGTCAGTCTCTGCTTCCTTAAGTCTGACTTTCTCTGTTGTTTTAAATAAATCACCCTGAGAATGAATTGGTGTAAATGAAATATAAAGGGAAAAAGAGATAAGATCAAGGTTTTCACAACAACAAAACTGAAAGATTTGGAAGTGATTTTTCTATCAAGAAATTACCAGTGCATTTTTAAGTAACAAATATTACCTTCAAAATAAAACTAATAGAAATTAGTTGCATGTGTATGTGTATTTTAATATCTATAAAGGCATGTGTTTCTTATAAGTGATAGCATGTCATAGTTTTCTAAAAGGCACATGTTCTTTCTTAAAATACACGAAATAATGGTAGGTCTTAACCATTGAAGTCATTTAGGATTCAGTGAACTACCATAGTTTGAGATTTTTACCACTTTGTTCTAGTCTACAATTAATTACTTTCCACCTTGACTACTGCCTGAAATCTCATGACCTGTCCTCTTTAAGCTGGAAAAGCAAAAATTGTATCTTCACAGGTTCATGCCACCATGCTTATTTAGTTCTCCTACTAGTGAAAGAAGAGTGTGATTATAGCCAGAACTGGGAAAGAAGCATACCATTAGCCATGAGATATCCTGATAGTAAACTGTGGACCAGGGAGGCTCAGTAGTTCCTGTGCCGTCTCTAACTGGTTAGAGGTGTGTGGTATGCTGCATCGGAACTGACAGGGCGGCCATAGCCAGCTTTATCAGAGAAGAGTACCCTGATCCCAGAGGACATCTGTCAAGCACACAACTGATGCCGGTGCTAAGAGCACACACCTGCCATTCTGTTTTGCACCCACACTTAGTAACGCATTCATTACCAATGTGATTCAAGTGATTTGTGAAGTATTTGGGGGAGGGAGAGTAGGATGTTCTTCAATTTAAACAAAGCTTTGTATTTTGATAAAATTTACTTTAAAGCAGTTTACAGTCTTTATTCAAAGGGAAATTTCCTAATGACATTGTCTTAAGATTGTCTAGCATTTCCTTTGAAATAATTTTTTGCCTGGTGGTGGAGATATAAATGATTTATTATGTCATTCTCTGTATATTTGAATTTTTTGTGATAAAAAGAAAACATCTTATAATGGACACTTTTATATCTTTGTTAATAAATTTCTTTGAAATGCGTGATTGGCTGATTTGATATCAGTTTCTAAGCAGAGTTAGAATGCAATTTTATGATGGCTTATTTTTCAATTAGGAAGAATAAAAAGTCTTGAAAGATACTCTAGCTTTATTAACATTCCTGAGAAACCATAAAAGTCAACATATTTTCTTCTAACAAGTTTGGAGAAGTCTCAAAAATTAAGCCTTTTGCTATTTCTGTAGTTTTTCTCACTTTTCCTCCTCCAGTGTTTTGCCTCTTATGGCCTCAAGAAATAGCATAACCTGAAATTAATTCTAGGATGCAAACACATTGGCAAAGATACAGACTGACAGAATTTGTTCTCTGTAGTGCTGTCATGAGGGGCTCTTCTCAATATGTTTCTGATAGGAGACAAGAAAATCTTCAGTTGAAATAGGGAGAATTCAAAGGACAAACATTTCTATGCATTAGCTGCTCTGGGCTTCCTTGTTCGGATTGCTATTCATATCATCTTTGTTGAACATATCTCAGTCTGCTTACTAAATTTTTGCTAGTTGTCACCAAAAGACCAACCCAACTGCAACAAAGAACACCTATGTAGAAAATAGTAAAAATGTAGACACTGGATCATAAATACAGAAATATTAGCAGTTCCCAGTAAAATGTCTCCCACAAGTAAAAAGACAGAAAATACATTTCACCAAGGACCTTTTTGAAATGATGATTAATTACTTTTTAAATAAACTTTTCTAGGGATATGCAAGGCTACTCAGCAGTAATTTAAAGTTGGCAACCAGGTAGCTGTTCCCTGTCTGCTCCACTGAGGTCAGCCAACTTCTGTTGGATAACTGTAGTCACAGACTTTGAAAGCAAAGTGCAAAATGCCATCCTTAAAATTGGAGCTGTCGCATTAAATTATGTCACTTTTGATGGCAGGTCACAAGAGAAAGTGATACATGATTTTATAAACACAAGCCACCAAAAGCATGCTCAATGGAATTGTAGTTGTCCACCATTGTTAGGATAGAAGTTATCTTCTGTCAAAAATTAACAGGGTCCAGGGCTTTTAGAGAAGTTAAAACAGAAAAGGAAAGTTTTTCTATTGCTGTAGAAAGTTCTATCCACTTTAGAATGTGGGTAGTGCAAAGAGGGGAATTCTACTATAGGAGGTGATACCAGTCTCACCAATTTTAAGTTGCACCCTAGATAGAATTTAAAAAAGAAAACATTATCATTTAGGCTATAATGGGTATTACAACAAGGGGTGTTGGGAAATTTGAGGTGGTAGTAGTAACATTTCGGGGAGCAGAAGGAGGTGGTGGTGAGAACACTTAATGACCCATCAAACTTGCATAGATAAAATTGTTACAGGTGAAATCTAATGAAACTGCACTACAGCTGTTTGCTATACTTCTTCCTTGTTATTGACTGTTGCCTCCCTTTACTTCTAACTTAGAGACCACTAGGGAATACTGTATGTATTTAATTTAATTTATTTTAGAGACAGGGTCTCACTCTGCTGCCCAGGCTGGAGTGCAGTGGCATAATGATAACTTGCTACAGCTTCAAACTCCTGGGCTCAAGTTATCCTCCTGCCTTAGCTTCCCGAGTAGCGGGGACAATAGGCATGCTGTATAGCCAATTTTTTTCTATTTTTGTAGAGGTGGGGTTCTTACTATGTTGCCTAGGCTGGCCTCAAATTCCTGGTCTTAAGCCATCTTCCTGCCTCAGTCTCCAAAAGTGCTGGGATTACGGAGAGATCCACTGTGCTAGCATAGGGAACATTTTAATCAGCCCTACAATTAGTTAAATCCATTGCTTCAGCCCTTTGCCCCACCCCCAGCCCCAGCACCTTTCATACACAGAATTGCAGGCAACTCTTAGACTCTCAATGGATTCTACAAAGTAGTAAAATATCTCTTTTGAAATATTAGTATTGGTCAGCTAGGCACCTTTGCACCTAACAATTTATGCTGTGTTATACCATATTTTCTTCTGTATATTGAGTTATGTTTTAAAAAATTATACAGAAATTATAATTCACCAGGCACAGTGGCTCATTAGCACTCTGGGAAGCCAAGGTGGGTGGATTGCCTGAGCTCAGGAGTTCTAGACCAGCTTGAGCAAGAGCAAGACCCTGTCTCTTAAAAAAAAAAAAAAAGTAGCTGGGTGTAATGATGGACACCTATAATCCCAACTACTTGGGAGGCTGAGGCAAGAGAATCGTTTGTGCCCAAGAGTTTGAGATTGCTGTGAGCTATGACACCATAGGACTCTACCAATGGTGACAAAGTGAGAGTCTGTCTCAAAAAAAAAAAAAGTATAATTCATTACACAAACTAGAATATGCAAAAATATAACCATTTCCTACCATTTAATTTCTATTTCAAATACCTTTCTGTCAGGTTAGTGGGAGGAAATGTTAATTATTTTAAGAATTCTCAATCTCTTTTCCTGGTATGTATCCCTGTTCTGGACATGGGACAGCATCCTGTCTGGTCCTCAGTGACATCTGTCTACTCTGGTATCGAAGGAGGCTACCACTGTCCTCCTTGGTCCTCTCTGTGCAATCTGTGCCAATCTGCTGCTGTCTGCAAAGTATTTGGATCAGGAAGTTTCGGTCTGTCCAAGGATACAAGGGTTATAATAATGCATGTCATGGCACCAAGAACTTTGGGTGGAAATGTAAAATGTATGCAATCTTGAAAGGAAAAGACCAAAAGAAGAGCCATAGCCTTTTCCTAGGATTTTCCTTGGTGGAAGAAAGGAGAGGTTTCTCTGCAACTCTTCCTATTCCAGAGCACTCTGGGATTTTAACTATCTTCCAGGGAAGTGTCTTCTTTGAGATTGCTTACCCTCCATACTTCTCCCTATCTCCAGTCTAGGTTGTCTAGATGAAGATGTTACTGGCTTCCAAGTGGAGGCTTTCCCAAGTTCTTGGTGTTTGTGGAAAAGGATTTTAGGATGCACCAAGTAAGCCAAGCAAGCAAAAGCTTTTTGGAAAACAAAAGTACACTCTGAGGGGATAGAATAAGCAGGCTTTAGTAGAGCAGCTGCCCTGAGAGGACGTGGTCTTAGATCATTTGTGGTTTGACTAATTGAGGGAAGATTATTTAAGGCCAATGGGTTGGCTTATACCAAGAACTGTGTAGTAATTCTTAGAACCCCCTATTTTCCTACTTATATGTTGCTTCAAAATTATCATGGAAATTTCAAAGGTGGAGAAATTTTAAAATCATAATGTAAATGATATTGTAATTGCCCAAAGTTTATATAAGGCAGCATAGATAGCTGTGATAAGCTGGTTGAAACCAGTTCTTCCTTGCAGTTGTCAGCCCCTCTGGTTAGCTTCTGCTTAAGGGTTGTTATTGTGTGTGTGTGTTTGTTTTGTTTGTTTGTGTGTGTGTGTGTTTGAGACAGAGTCTCACTTGGTCACCCTTGGTAGAGTGCCACGGCATCATAGCTCACAGCAACTAAAACTCTTCAGCTTAAGCAATTCTTTTACCTCAGCCTCCCAGGTAGCTGGGACTGCAGGCACCTGCCACAGTGCCTGGCTACGTTTTAGACATGGGGGAGAGGGGGCCAACCTGAGCAACCTCACTCTTGCTCAGGTTGGTCTTGAACTCATGAACTCAGGCAATCCACCTGCCTCAGCCTCCCAAGTGCTGGGATTACAGGTGTGAGCCATCGTGCCCAGCCCCTAAGGATTGTTTATTTTAATACCTGCACCTGGTCTCAGCCCCATCTTCTAGTCTCCTACTCTAATAAAGAGAGTGGTTGGGATAGAGAAAAACCATGTTATTAGTCATGATGCTTTATTGTACTTTGTTTTGTGGGTTTTGGGGAGGAGGGCGTAGCTCACTTTCTTTTCTTAGATCCTAGCTATTGAAACTAAAGCCAGCCAGGTTATTTATTTTTTTATTTTTGCTTGGCTTTCTGCTTTGTCACATTCCTCCCCAGAGGCGATGGTCACAGAGTAGTCCTCTGTAAGTGGTAGGACACATGAGACAAGAAGATTCTTGGGGATAACTATCAGTTGTTACTGTAAATAAACTTATATTGACTCTAATTTTTAATTTAGAGCAGCAGTTCTCAACCTTCCTAATGCCGCGACCCTTTAATATAGTTCCTCATGTTGTGGTGACCTCCAACCATAAAATTATTTTCATTGCTACTTCATAACTGTAATTTTGCTACTGTTGTGAATCGTAACGTAAATAGCTGATATGCAGGATGGCCATAGGCGACCCCTGTGAAAGGGTCACAACCCACAGGTTGAGAACTGCTGATTTAGAGGGTATCAGTTTTGTCTTTATATAAGAAAACAATACGGCCGAGTTTACCACACATAAATGTGACCCATCAATGTGGGCTTGAAGCTAGGATCTACTACTTATTAGCTGCGGGCAAGTAATGTAGCTCTTACGTGCCAAAATTAGCTGTACAGGAGAGTAACGAAAAATTCCTTGGGAAGGTCATAGGAGGGATCATCTATGAGAAAGCTTGCTTTAAAAGCCAACAAAAGTGAGCATATTTCTAATTTTTCCTCCAATCTCTTTAACTTCTTCATTTTTAACAATTCTCTACAATTCTCAACTTTCAGTGAGAATTTTGTTAAATTTTTGACTCCCCTTTCAAAGCCAAAATCTCACCAGGCTCAAAGTTCTTCTCTTGGTGTGTTCCATGTTGATTATTAAGTTTTCATGCCTTCCTTGAGGGAAGAGGGGAACTTAACTCATAGTCTTATGGAATTATATAAGTCATCTTGCCAATTGATCAGAAGATAAGAATATTAAATCTGTTATTTAAAAAAAAGAGTATCATAATGTGAATGTATATAATGTTATAGAACATTATATTTAAAAATTACTAAAATGGTAAATTTTATGTTATATATACGGGTGGATATAAAGTTGGTGTGCAATTTACTATGTTAAACTATTTTAAATTGCACACCAAATTTATGTTCATCCTGTATTTATGTATATACGTATTCAATAACTATATATGCTTTAACAATCAGCATTCATTGTCCAAACACAAATATTCATAAACCCAAGGAGAAATTCCCAGGAACTTTGTTGTATCTGTCAGATTAGAGGACCAGGCAGTGTATTCAGTGTCATTCAAGTTATTGCCTGTTATGCAATGCAAATCTCTCTCTCCACTCTTCAACCTTGGCTCACCCAGATGTTGTGAACGTGTTCTTAGCATCCTTACACAAAGCCTTTGCCTTCCTCTCATCAAAATACTCATGAAGACATAGGAAGAAATAAGAAACTTGCTGGTAACACCCATAATCATGATGAAAGTCAAGCAACTCTTGAATTTCTGAAAGATTGCTACTGATATAAAGAGAGAGACTGAATGCAGGCATCTTCTCATCTATCAGCACATAACATTTCTTACTTTTACCCTATGAAAAAAATGTCAAGAGAGAAGGTAAAGAAAAGCAATAAATGGTATGATATTTTCAAGGAATGGATCCCAACAGAGTCTAGAATATAGTAAAAAAGACTTTTCTTTTTCACAAGTAATGATGATTTGTGATATAAAGTGTTTTCTCCACCCAGTGTTGCCTTTGTCGCCACATCCCTGATTCTTTAGGCTTGTTTTGCGTTCCCATATCTATGGGTTTAAAATACGGTACTGAATTGGAACAAACTTTAATTACTCCATTTTTAAATTATACTTCTTAATCCTTTAAAATGATTATAAATTCAACATATTATTGCAAAAGAACAAAGGAAAAAAGGCTTAATATCAGTTTACCTTATGAGCTAAAGTGCTACATGAACATAACCAATTTAAAACAACACAAGTCTCTGGTGGATTAAAAATAAATACAATTGTCCCATTATACATGAGGGATTGGTTCCAGGATTCCCTATGGATACACAAATTCACACATACTCAATTTCTGCAGTAGGCCCTGTGGAACCAGCTTATTTGAATAGCCAGCCCTCCTTATACATGGGTTTCACATCCTGCCAATACTGTATTTTCATAATCTGCCTTTGAAAAAAAATTTCTATATAAGTGCACCGGCTCAGTCCAAACCTCTGTGGTTCGAAGGTCAACTGTATACTCTCTCAATAACTTGATACTTATCCCATAGTCTATCATCTTGCATATTTCGACATTTAGCTTAAAATGTTGTCATGTGGTTTCATTCATGTGTGTTTCATTTTTCTAACTAGGTGGTCGACATGAAGTTAAAGTCTATTCTTGGTTTGCATCTGTTAAGAACAGCTGGGGGAGCCTTGCGCATCTGCAGGGCAGGGATGCCTGAAGGGCCGCAATGAGTTACTAACGTCTGCCAGGGAGTCAGGACAAAGATCTGAGGCAACGTGCAACGTATTTGCTAATTCTGCTCATAGGAATGTAATATATGCTTATCGATTATAGAAACACCAAGAACGCCACATATTTTTCTTCCATCTTTATATTCATATAAATATGCAATTTCGATTGCAGGTGTCTCTTCTCACTTGGAATTTATTTCCTAGAGTTTTAAATAATGCCTTAAAATTACTTAAGACTATGGGATTAAAATATAGCAATTATATCACTGTTTCTGTAATAAGCTCTCTATTGCCTTAATTGCTAATGTAGGAACAACTGAGTTCAGAGAACAAAACTTGAAAAAAAAAATTAAACATCCCAAAAAAGATTTTGAGACAGAAGAACCTATGCCAGAGCACAAATTGACATGTTTGCATTTGAAATCAAACCAGAAGTGTCAAAACCCATCTGTTTAGTCAGGGCTTCCAGCGAGTGAGTGGCATCCTTCACAATCTCCTTTTTTGGAAATAAGAAGGATTCTACACTTTTTATTAATTACTATTATTTCAAAGTCTGCAGTGGTTCAGGGGAACATTGAGAATGAACGCGAGTAACAGCGAGGTGAGAACGCGGCCCACGGGGTTTTCTGTGGATGACTTCCAGGCAGTGCCAGGGCACAACAGAGCCCAAGCCGGGTTCTGTGAGCACATCTGTCCCCAAGCACAGTGTAGTTAATTTCAGTCACTCGTGTTTTGATTTACATCTGTTACAAAGCAGGGATTCCACTTTTGTCATGTTGGCTACAAATATTTCCTTCTGGCAGATGGGATTTTTTTTTTTTTTTGAGAAGGAAATAAAATTCAATAGGGTAAATGAGAGTAGGAAGTAAGGTTCTGGGGTACACTGATCAGCGTGAGTCCCTCCAATATTGACTGGAGGTGTTGAGAGTTGATTGTCAACATACAAAGCTGTTGAGCAAGTGAAGTGTAGAATTTCAACCAATTAGTGGCACCTAGTAAGTTAATTTTCTTATCTCCCATGGATGTGTTAGGTGAGCATTGGTGATAAGAGTATTGCTTTTAGGCATTTCTCTTTGTTTCTGGATATGGATCAGAAATATAGTGTGTTGGCTCAAAGTGAATCAGTCTTTATTTAATAAATATTGAAGAGATTTGGGGCAGCTAGATGGCTTTGGGATCCTGAGATCCAAATTCAGGAAGAAAAAAAGAAAGCCAAATTGACACCCAAAGAAAATCTTTGAAGATTAAAGAGCAAAAAATTACTCTTTTTTTAAAATATATATAAACACACAATGCATACTCATATACATATTTATATATAAATACATTATAAGCAATACACACATACACATGTGTCATAATCAAACCTTATAATGTACATATTCATACATACAGAACAGGAACCGCAACTGTGAAGACTAGTAAGTAAGTGAAGCCTGCCGCAGACTCTGGGCAGGGGAGAACAGGCGGTCTGCACTTCCTTTACAAGCTACGTGCCTGATGGTAGATTCTGTTGGCCTCCTCCTTTACACTAAGTCTGGAAAGCAGATAGTGTCATCTCTGCTTTAGAGTTAGGAAGCTGAGGTCATGCTGCTATTAACTAGTGTGCTGAGGTTTGCGGTGGGCTCATCTTTTCCTACTCCCCAGCCCTCTTTGTTTTGAAGGAAGGCTTACTTTGCAGTTGGTGTCTTATGTACAATTGGTAATTTATGTGCTCAAATAAATAAGTAGACTCTTCATGCCCCATCACGGTACTCCCATCGTGCGTCATGGTTTTCTGTAGTCACTGCAGCCGTTTGGATATGTCATTTCATGCAGAAAACAGCATGTGCTATGCTTTTCTCAGGCACCATCTAAGGGGTCTAGTAACTGGAAGTCTTTATGTAGTAACTATATTTTCTGAAATCATTTTTGAAAGACAGCGTGTGACCAAGGATTTTTCTATCAATTTCAGGCATAAGAAATAATCTGTCATACACACTTTGGATGGCAAATATTGGCATTTCTAAGTATTTTTATGATTTAGAGCCAGTTTTTCTGCTACAGACTGTTTTAGAAAATCAGGCCCATATGGTTTATCATGTATTATTATAAAGGTAGGCAAGTCTTTGAGTTAGTAGTGATTAATGTGGAAAAGCTGTAGTCTTAAAGTGGTGGAATTTGGGTGGTTTCCCAGGATTAATCTTATGGATGTAGAAAATATTTATGTTTCTTTTTGTAGAAGATTCTCTAGAAAACTCATTTCATCCTGTCCCGTGCTGCCTCTCAGGTATGACACAAATGGGAAAATATAATTTTATTTTAAATATTGTCTTACAAATGGAAACTTGGGTGTCTGATTTTTTGAAACTAGTGAAAATGCCAGACTTGCCAGTAACGTGTGCTACACTTCAGTACCCTTACAAAGTGCTCCCTGAGTCTGATCGTACTTACTGACCAGAGAGCAAACTTATGACATTCATGTCTACCAAACCCCCTTTTTCTGCTATCCCTGGGCTCTTTGGAAATTCCAAATAATCCTCTGTGTCAGATGGTCTCCTGAGGAAGCCGTTTGTGAGGCCGGTTTCATTTCAGTGTTCTCGCCATATAATCACACAGTTTATCAAAGCAGCTCAAGGCGGTGGGGATGGGACATCACAGCCCTCATGACTTGTCCACCATGGAAGCAAGCTCCAGGGGATATGGGCCATTGGTGGCATTTTTGCCATCATTTTGTGGTATTGCCACATAAGTTATGCTCATTTGTATATATTATGACAAGATGTCTCATGCATTTTTTAAATTAGTAATTAGCACCAAGGGAAAAACGTTCATATCAGTAATGATTCCTTTAGTCAGAAATTGCACCTACCAAGAAATATTCAGGCATTATCTCATTCCAAGTTTGGAGATGAGGAAACTGAGGCATAGCACATGTTCTCATAGCTACAAAGTAGTGAAGCCACAAAAATCTAGTCTTTCAGATTCCAGACACAAGCTTTTAACCATTTTAAATTGACTGTTTACACCCCCCCCCAAATAGCTTCATCTGTCTCTTCCTAGTGGATGAAAACACATAGAAAGTTCATGTGTTGTGATTTTTCCTACCCTTTGATAAAAATGTATTTATTCTCTAATGTACAGCAGCATAATTTATTACATTAAAGTGAGAACCATTGTCCCACTTGCGAACTTAGCCCAGGAATAAATGTCGTGGTAGCTTAGTTTTCTCTTGCAAGAAAGAAAATCATAATTCAATAGTAAATTCTTGTCTAAATTTTAGTTTATGTATGGTCACGGCAAGCCCCAAGCAGTATATATAAATGAAATTTCTATGTATTTTGCTTTCTCACTGTCTACATCTTCGAGCATAACGGATGAACCCATTACACCAACAATGACCATTTCCTTTTGTTCTGTTTGACATAAGGCAACTGCAATGATGTGATTTTTTTTTCCCCTTTGAAATGGTCTCTTAGTCTGAATTCCAGTCATATGCCTTCCTCTACTGCTTCACTTCTTTTCTTTAAGTTTTCTGGATTGCTAACTTGTGGCTTGTTATCTGATTCAATCCTGTGCAGCAGAACTTTCCTGCAGTGATGGCCGCTCCCTGCACACTTCCGTCTACTCGCCCCTGGCTGAATGGTGTTGTGGAGACTGAGGATCTCGATTTCTAATTTTAGGTTAACTTTTGTTAGTTTAAATAGCCACATTGGGATGGTAACTACCATATTGGACAGCACGATCTAAGTAAGTCTGATAGCTGATGTATAATAATTCTTGAGCACAGAGTCTGATAAATGAGGTCTCCAAATTTGTAAGAGAATGTTTGAACTGTTTTTGAGAACAACAAAGATACTCTTTCACAGTTGACTTTTGTGCTCGGGCACAGTGGCTCAGGCCTGTAATCCTAGCGCTCTGGGAGGCTGAGGTGGTGGATCCCTTGAGCTCAGGAGTTTGAGACCAGCCTGAGCAAGAGTGAGACCCCATCTCTATTAAAAATAGAAAAACTGATTGCTTGAGCCCAAGTGTTTGAGGCAGCTCAATACTCCGTCTCAAAATAAAAAAAAGAAGAAGGAAAACAAAACAGCTGACTTTTGACCAATTTTTTGGGAGGCATTCAAGAGACTGAGAGTTTCTTTGTTGCTAAAGAAAAGTCAAAATGGCACTTACCTGTCCTGGGCTTCCTTTTGGTCAGGGTTTTGTGCAGGTCCTAAATGATTTAGGTGCTTCTGATCAGCCACGTGTGAGCGCTCTGTATTTGCCATAGTAAGAGAGAAGCAGAAAGGAGTCAGCCAGGAAGGGGCCGGGCTCGCTCGGCTTCTGGGACTACACACGAAGGCACAGCTTGCTGCTGATGTAAAGCATGTGGAGGAGGCCCATGGAGAATTATTTTTCTTTCGTGATTGAATGCTAGTACTTGGTGGTATGTGGAAAAAATAGTCTCTTGCTTGTACAGGCCAACAGCTGTTGTTATCTGAAAAATAATCATCATGATAGAAAGCACACATTTGTCATGTTTTCTGTCAGAGCTGTCAGAGTACATTCTGGGTTGGAATATGCATGTTTCATCATCATAAAAAAGTAATTGCTGATTTAATGTATTTTTTAAAAAGTTCTTAGCTAGCACTGGAAGCACACTATCTTTTTTGGTTGTTTAAGTTCTACAACAGTATTGCCTAATAGAAATGTAATGGAAATCACAAATGTCATTTTTTTCTTTTTCTTTTTCTTTTCTTTTTTTTTTTTTTGAGAGAAGGTCTTGCTCTGCCACCCTAGCCTGAGTGCTATGGCATCATCAGAGCTCATTGCAACCTCAAATTTCTGGGCTTACTGGTCTTCCTGCCTTAGCTTCTCGAATACCTGGGACTACAGGTACATGCCATTTTTTAATTTTTGTAGAGACAGAAATCTCACAAAAATGTTGCCCGGGCTGTTGTCTTAGACTCCTGATCAGAGGTGATCCTACCCTTTCATCCTCTCAAACTGCTGGAATTATAGAAGTGAGCTACTTTGTCATACCACAGGTGTAATTTTTAAATTTTCCAATAACAACATTTAAAAAGTGGAGAGAAACAGGCTAGTTAATTTTAACATACTTTTTCCAACACTATATATATATATATATATATATATATATATATAACATGTAATCAGTATTATAATTAATGAGATATTTTGTGTTCTTTTTTTCTATGATAAGTTTCTAAAATTCAGGATGTACTTAACATAGCACTGTTTGGGCTGGGCCTATATCAAGTGGCAAATGGCTACTTTATAGAACAGCATAAACTCTAAATGATTATTCAGGGTATAAGATGCCATGTTTGATTATTTGACAAAAGGTTAATGAGGAATTATCAAATACCCAGCAGAGATCATCAGTTTATCAGCTATGTTGCCTGGTATCAATTGAATTTAGTCTGAAACTTTGATCAAGAAGGAAGACAAGATACAATAAAATGGAGCAGTTGATAAGAATATATGTACGGCTTAAAATTTCTCTGGGTACTTTTGATGCGATTCAAGTGTTCCTTAAGTTGTATCAACTTCTGATATCATTTTAAATTCTAAGTTTGCTAAGTAGCAAATTTGCTACTTTGTCTCTGTTCAAGCACATGGGCCATCAAACTGACTATTTCCCCATCAACTACTTTTATTCTCCTTTTACAAATCAGAGGTTATTTTCTGTGAATATCCTTGTTTTATTTTTATAAAAATGAAACAGTTCTCTCCCAGTTAACCTCAAACAGTACTTTAGATGGTCTTTTTAATGCAATTTGCTTCAGTGTCTCACAATTCTGTCCATTAAATCCAAGGTGTTAAAAGGCAGGTTTTGTGTACGTATGTAAAATGTGACGATTTTCCATTGCTGTTAGAAAAAGTTTTTTTTTTTTTATTTTGTTTATTACATACTAGAATGATGCAGTTACATAAATGCAGGCAGAAGAAAACACACAGGCTGTATTTATGTTAAAGTGCAAATAGTCAGTGTAATCAGTACATAGTTTTATAAGTAAAGCACAATATGGTCTGAAATTCAGATGGACCTTACTGGCTATTTCGGATTGTCTGAACAGCCCTAGCTGAGGTAGACTCTCTAGAGATTCTATTCTATTTTCAGATATTTGAGTCCTGAATTTGTTCCTTTAAAATTGTCCTGAGCCTCATTTTCTTAAGTACGATTAATATAACCTTGTACAAAGTTGGGACTCAGAAACTGTTGGTCAGAAGAATGGATGCTATGAGAAGCTCTGAGTCCAAATCATGGTATGCACTCAAGATCCGCTTAGTGTATGTAAACAACTGTCCAAGTATACAGGTTGTCCATAAAGTCCGTGTGCATTTTTTAATCGCACACTATTTTAAATTGCACCCCAACTTAATGGACACCTGTAAACTGTATATAGTAGAAATATTATTTAGAAGAATGCATGCATTTAAGAAGTATATCATACTATATGAAATTAAGTATATGTGTTATATGTTTTTATATTTTTTCTTTTAAAATTTTCAAAAATTCAGTAAAATTTCTTACCAAATAGAAAAGATTGTAACGGTTAAATTGATGTTTTAAAAAAAGGAACAAGGTTCAAATATGCTTTTTAGGGCATAATATCCTAGTTTTTTCAGCAAGCTTCTTTTTTAAGTGTAAAGTTTGTCATATAAACTAAATGTATCTACTTCTTGGACTCCATTAGGAGCAGAAGATCTATGGTTTCTTGGGGAAATAACTGAAAGCTTTCATATCTCAAATGATACCTTTGTTTCCCCCTTGACTCATGGGAGAGCAGGAGTACAATTAAATTGATTTTAAATCACATTTAGCATTTTGTATTGATTAGATACAAGTGCTCTGAAGCAAATGTCACATTGTTCAGCTCCAAAAAGCATCTGCATTGGATCACAGAAGCAATATGAGCTTTCATTTCTGTTAAGTAATTCAGGCAATGTTATAAGTCATGAGAGGAAGATCCACGTGGCTGGTAAATGGCTCCCAAACCTTGTTATTGAAATGCAGCCTTCAATTCAGTTTATTAGCTTGTTCTTTGTTCTCATTTATATTTTATTACCTTGCAATACAGTCATAGGATCCTGGAAATGGAGTTTTCTTTAAATAAATTGTTCCTAAAGTTTTTAAAGTCTTTCGTTAAGTGATGTCTAGGAGCAGACATGATGTCTGCCAAGCTAGGTTTTGAGATAAGGAGGGGGAAAACGTTCCTCCGAGTGGCCTGTGATATCATCTCTGTGTCTCTAACTTTGTCATCTTCGATTCTGGAGAGCACATTCCTGGTTGTGTTAGGGGTAGGAGGAGTCAAAGGATGACTAAAAGGGGTAGAAGTTGGATGTATAACACATTTTATTGTTAAAAACGGTTCTGCCCCCCATTAGTTGCATTTTCATACCTGGGAATCTCTGGAATGACAAAATTAAGAGGGAAAAATCACCCAGCAAGTGACATGGCCATCTCTGCCAGCCTCGGAGGGGTTTCCACAGGCTCTGCCTATGTGCACGAGATTCAGAAGTAGCCTGTTGGTAACTGGTTCCCGGCTCATGCAGGCCCCACCCCGCCCCCGGAAGGAGGCGAACGAGCCAGCTGTCCACCTGGTTTTCCCTTGGCATCGTTGTCAGCTTCTGTTTCAACGTGTCCATTTGATACCTTGCTCATGCTTCATAATCAGTTCTTTCTCTGATGATTCAATGTGTTCAAATTTCCCTCCATTGCAGATTCTTTAACCCACCTCCTTCGCCCGGGTCAGGGGCTGAGTCATCTTGGCCTTGGAAAGGCAATAATTTCTTGATGTTTGGGGCCCAGATGTGGCAGTCAGGCTTTCCGGGTTCAATTCTGGCTTAACCATTTAGTAGCTTGAAGACCGTAGGCGATTTTCTTAATCTCTCTCAGACTGTTTCCTCATCTCTAAAATGGGGTTAATAGTTAAGACATGCCTCCTAGGGTCGCTGTTAATACCAAATGATTAATATATGTGGAGTGCTGAGGATGCTGCCTCGCATACAGATTTAATTAGCATTAAGAATAAAGTAGCCTACTGGCTTTTGTTTTAGTTTGTATCTCTCTTGTTGGATCCACCCCTTTCAGAAAGCCGAGGGACACAAACAAGACTGGGGACAAGAGCTTCAATTTTAAAGTACTTGTAGCAAGGACTTTGTGATGTTCCTTTAGCTTAAAGCTATATATCGTGTGCTCCTGGCATTAGGTGGCAAGATGTAATTGTAACAGGTATAAATAAGATTTTGCAATCTGGTTCTGCAGACAACCAAACTGAGATTGATGGGTTTCCAATCTTTTACTTCTGTATAGAACACGGTGGGGAACAAGCCTGTACATATATCTTTTAGGCACTTGTCCAATTATTTCCTTAGAAATAATTTCTAGAAATGGGGTTGGTGTTTAGGGCTTTTGATACATATGGTCCCAGAATGATGTGGATGCCTGCAGTCATGGTAGATAAACAGGTGCTGAGTTTGGTGGCAATGCTAAAAGCACAGGCGTAGAAATGAAGTGTAGAGTTAGCTGGCACGCCTGGCTGGGCACACACGCCTGATTTTTTTGTTTGGACTTCCTTATTCCGATGGTTGTCTCTACTGGTTGCAGTAAGACTCGACTGGATGAGTACCTAAGACTGACGGGGTGTTTGTCTATAATGACAAGTGCTTGAGTGTAGCAGCAAATGATGAGCATCCCTAGGGAGACATCACCACCCACTTGAGAGAGATCCATGAAGGGTTTATGACCCGTTTGAATCCTGATCGAGCATTGCTGTCTTGACCCTCTGGGAGCCAATTGTCTGGAATACTTGCTCTGTCAGTCTGAGTGATGTGCTTAGAATCCCTCAGATACTAGGGAGCCTGATTGTTTGTAAAAACAGAGTGAATTATCAAGAAGACCTAGGGATTGGAAATATTTCACTCCCCTATTCTATAGCTATGTTTGCTCCATGTGTGGATGAGATCTTCAGAACCAACACCCAATCTGTTAACTCACCACATTCACCTGCAAGTTATTGTTTGACAATGTAAGGCAATGAATTTTTAAATTTGATGACATCTAACAAAAGGGTTTGGCAAGTTTTTCCCTTTTATCCCACATCTATAATAGGAGCATTTACTTGCCAATATGAAATGCAATTTTTGTTTAAGTCCTATAGGAATATAAGCACACACTTATATTGTTCACTAAGAGCTACAAAGTGTGTGTCTAGTCTTCTGAGTTTCCTAAATACTGTGTGGAGGGGCAAGGACTCTCAGGAGGGACGCTGCACAGCTAGAAGAGACAAGAGAAAGTGAACAGGCCCGGCCAACACAGGATTGTTTCACAGTTAAAAAAAGTCAGTCTGCCCTGAGCAGCTGGGCTAGGATCGTGGTGGGGCAGTGTTATGGTTAGGGGACACATTGCTCAGTGATCAATATTCTCTATTTGCTTTTCTGTTTGCTCATAAAGAAGATCTAGTTAGAATCCTCTAGTGGTGGGTGCATTGCCGAGGGCCTCTATTGAGGAGCAGTGTGTTTTCTGTACAGAAGGAGGCTGCTCTTGTCTGCTTTTAAAAGCTGATGGCTAGCACACTGAGGTAGAAAAGAGTGGCCACAAAACGTTTGTTAAATGCTAAAATGGTTAGCTTAAAAAAAAAAAGTGGGAAAACTCCTGTCTAAGTAGGTGAAGGGAAACATCAATATTGCTCATTGAACAGTCTATTCTTCTAATTTGAAAAGAACAACTATTTGTCATGGTTCTCGTCCTTGAGCTGGCAGTTACCTAATTAAATGCATATGAAATTCAAAAGGCTTTACTAAGGGACAGTAATTTTCCTGAGTTGTTTTTAAAGTTGCTGGGATGAAAGAATTACATTGAGCAGATAATGGATGGATTCTTCCATTGTGTATTGAGGTCCTGAATCGACTAATCATGCCATGGTTATTCATCAATGTGCTACCTTATAATTTGAAATTAAAGGCACCATTTTCATTTATTGCTGACTCCAGGGGTAATGCTGGTTCCAATTTTTGAAGACTGCGACCTGGGTGGAGAAGCTGCCCCCCAGAAAAGACCACAGCATAAATCAAGACAAAGTTTTAGTTTAGGATAGATCATTGTGCATGGATGGGGCACAACCTGGTTCTGGACCATCTTTTATGTAATGTACTATGTAGAATGCATGGAATTTGAAGTTTTAATATCTGTACTCAGTAGCCAGGATGATTTTGCTTTAATCTTAATTGATCAATGTGTTGGTTACTCTACTGCTCTTCCCCATGTCCCTGTCTCTGTTCCTTCCTGCTCTCCGGTGTGTGCAGTTGGTGCCACTTTCTGTCCTACAGACTGCCTTGTCATGTGCCCTGGCAGTGGATTGGGTCTTGAAGTGGCTAAGCAGGAAGTCAGGACTGGAGCCCCACCTCTCACATTGCCCTGGCCTCCCTTGCCCTCTGAGGCCTGGCTTCCAGCTGTTACTCCTCCCTGAGGGCTTATACCTCCCTTATTGTTCCTTTCCACTGCCAGCCTCCCCATTAATAATTCTTTTGGTTAATAATAATGATCATTATCATCATCATTCTTTTGTTAAAGTCTCTTCATTTGAACCCTCTGAGATGGATTTGGTTTCTACTAGGACCCTAACACGGGTTGTTCAGTTGAGACAATAGAGACCAGCCCCAATCATTCAGGACAAAATGCTAGTTTTACTTACCTACTCCACCTTCAATATCATTTCATACCCATGACCTTAAAACAAATGGTTATAGTTGTCTTTTGCAAGAGTCTGCTTTGTTCCATGGTAATAAATAAGAGAGTTGTGGTTTGGGGGATATCATAGTCATTTACAATATGAAATATTTACTCAGCACCTCCCATATGCAAGGGTAAGGGTTGACCCACTGTAGCCTGGTCAAATCTGGTCCTCTGGCTGTTTTTGTAAATACAGTTGTGTTGGACCATGGCCATGCCTATATAGTTTGGTATTTATTGTCCATGGCTGCTCTTGCCCTGCAATGACAGAGTTAAGTAGCTGCAATAGAGACTGTATGATTTACAAAGCCTAAAATATCTACTATCTGATACTTTACTCAAAAACGTGGCAGACCCCTGGACTAGATCTGGGGAATATATTGGTAAATAATGGGGACATTGTCCATCACCCACTGCTGGGTGAGCCCATAGCAGTGAACAAAAAATAAGCTCAAACCCCTTCCAAATGTGTTGTGGAATGCATTCTTTTGTGTGTGTGTGTGTGTGTGTGTGTGTGTGTGTGTAGGATAAAGAAGGTAGTAAGGAAGATGAGATAAAAGCATATTCTGTGTTAAAAAAGGGGGTGGCTCGGCGCCTATAGCTCAACCGGCTAAGGCGCCAGCCACGTACACCTAAGGTGGCGGGTTTGAATCCCCAGCCTGGACTCGCCAAACAACAATGACGGCTGCAACCAAGAAAAAAAATAGCCGGGCGTTGTGGCAGGCGCCTGTGGTCCCAGCTACTTGGGAGGCGGAGGCAGGAGACTCACTTGGAGTTGGAGGTTGCTTGAGGCTCTGTCTCAAATAAAAAAAAAAAAAAAAGGGGGTAATTTCTAAGAAGAAAAATAAATCAGGGAAGGAGCATGGCAAGTATTACTGTTGGAGGATGCTTTGAAAGGCGTGAGATGTCTGGGAGGACCTTCAAGAGAAGAAGAACTTCAGCCTCTTTTCCCTAGAATTCACTTGTTGCTTCCCACTGCTTACCTGTTCTCATTTATATAATTGACATTGCCATGTTCTACCAAATTTCAATCTGGAAAGTAAGAGTAGAATTTTTGTAATATTGGCACCTACCAGTAATAGAAGACCAAGAAAAAATCATGGCCTTGTGAAATTCTTCCTCGAAGGAAGCATTTTTTACATTTCTCTTCTTTTTTAGCAAAGGGGAGTTTTAGTTGTCAGCCGGGGAATACATCCCACTCCAGCTTCCTCCCTCAGTCGATGGGTCATACCCCTGGTAGCTCTGGCTAGAGACAGAAAATTCCTTCGAGGGCAGAATGCCAGTGTGGTTTAGGACATGGGTGAATTTAGTTCATGGTCAAGTTATCTGCTTTATGTTAAATGATAAGCAGTGCCCTCATGGGGTAATATTTGCATCTCAGTCCCCTCTGAATGCAAAAGCTAAGCTAATGCAAAACCCTCCCAACACATAGCTGATGACGGCCCACATTGGGAAACATTTCAAGAACAATTGTAGAGTCCAAAACATAAGCATATTTAATAAAAGCATAACCTAACACGATTATCATATAGCACAAATCTTCCTGATCCTCTTCCCCATAGTAAGTGCCCGGCTTGCAGGGCAGACGATGCTGGTTCAATTTTTCCTGAAGTGTCCATGGTAGTGTGACTGGGTATTATTAATATATTTTTTAATTACATTTGAAATTTCTTCTATATTGGAAATTTAGAATCATATTTACGTTATTATTTTATTCACTAAAGCCCTTTTAGATTCATAATAATAAAATTCACTTTTATCAACAATAAATTTAGAGATGAATTTAAAAACCCCAAGTTGCAAGGTGTTTTTATATGCTAGCTAGATCATTGCTTGGTAGCTTTCATTAATTACATTTTTAAAAATGAATTTAAAAGAAAACCTTTTCACTAAAGGAAAAATGTACTTAAGACATTTCAAGTCTTAGATTGTACTAACAATTGAGTAAGGAAACTATTTTAAATATATAAAACTTAACCTAATGCGTATACTCTGCACTTGATTCAATTTATCTGAAGTTTCTAGTGACAGTCTAAATTCAATATGAGGCTTCAGGGGTTTAATAATAATAATTTAATCTGGAATCTTCTTTGCCTTCTAAAAACCCTCTGGCCACTTAACAGAATGCAATAAAACATAATTGTAAAATATGTAGTATGCTTTCATATTTCTACATTTCCAGGATACATATGTG
This sequence comes from Otolemur garnettii, assembly GCF_000181295.1. Classification (NCBI taxonomy): domain Eukaryota; kingdom Metazoa; phylum Chordata; class Mammalia; order Primates; family Galagidae; genus Otolemur; species Otolemur garnettii. The sequence continues at coordinate 27,363,654 of NW_003852410.1, forward strand.
AATAATATAAGAAAAGCCCCAGTTTGCTATCTCATTCTGTACTTTTGCTATGAATGTTGAGCTGTTCTTTGGGAAGTATTTGGAATGTAAATTAGAGAAGCATATTAACACAGTGGAAACAGCCCGGTCTCCTCTACATGACCAAATATCTCAATCGCTTAGGTCCATCAAAGGAATTCATTGATGACTTGTAGTCTTAAAAAAAAAAAAAAAAGAGGAAAAAACTTCTTACTCTCAAAGGAATTTGAATCCACTGAAGGTCCTGGCATAGTAATGTTCGCAAAATAAAAGAATGAGCCAAGATATCATCAGCCAAAGAAAAAGAGAAGAGGGTTAAAAGTGATTACCTTGAAGGAAGCCAAAAGCTAAGAAGTAAAATAAGTATCTTCTAATCCTCAAGTAATCAAATCAATCCCATGGTTGAGGCAGGAAGCATTTGCTTTTCTTTCTGTTTATGACAGTGCTCGGCAGAGCCCCTGGGGCAAGGGGAAGAGGCACAGTTTAGCTCTTTGATCCCTTTGAACCAGAGCAGCTCTGTTGTCATTTGCAGGTAGCTGGGACTCCTATCAGGAAGTCTGCATATTTATTCATTAAAAACAGAGACTGTGGGGTCACATGGCCAAGGTTTAAATCCTAGCTTGTCCTTTACTAATGAGAAGATTTTAGGCAAATTACTTAACCTTTCACAAGGTTGTTAGGAAGTAAATGAGTTAATATTTATAAACATTGCATTTACTTGTGCAGGCAGTCCCTGGTTACCAAGGATAGGGTCTGTAGATTTGTTCTTAAGTTGAATTTGTATGTAAGTTGGAACAAGTACATTTACCCATTACCTGTAATAGGCATTACCTTAAGGGCAAGTCATACATCAGTGGGATGTTTGTAACTCTGACTATGGTCATTGAATGCTCAGTGTATCCTAATACAACTAGCTATTTATTATCATTATTGCTTTCATTGTTATTAAAATTTCATTTGAACAAAAGATTCTCTGGCTCGAAGCAGGCTGGAGAAAAAAATAAAAAAAAAAAAACAAACAACACTGACATACATTGGCATTTTCTGGGAAGCTTCTAAAGTTATTACTTTTCACTTCTTTCATCCTCTCATTAGCCAGAGGGGAGTTTTACCACCTTTCTAGCATTTACTAATTTTCTCTGCAGCAAAACATACACAGACCCCAGGCTCAGAGCCTCCGGCAGAACCCCTTCCAGTAAGAATTTAATATCTCTTCTGTTTTCAAGGTTAGTGGGGTTAACTGTTGGTCTGTGGCCAGGGATGCTGGTTTTCCAGTTATGGTGGAGATAGAATGTTTCCATTGAAATCAAAGTAATTTAAGAACAAACTGAGCAGACTTGCAGAAAACAGACACCACATGACAGTACATGAGGCACAGGGATGTGACCAAAACGGTGAAGATGACTGCAGTTTGGAAACTGTTCTGTGTGAGCTCAGTCTCGTCCTGTGCAGTCTGGAAACCTCAGTGTGTCCTGCCCTGGCTTCCCGCTTGCAGTTTGATGTCATCTGATAGGCCATGTCGTACCACCTCCCTGGGCATCATTTCCCATGGTCTACTGGCACACTGAGGTCCCTAACAAGACTGCATGTGAAGGTACCTTGCGCTTTGGAATTCCTCGAACTTCCCAGTAGGAATCTGAGCTCTAAAATTCTCATTCTCTCTTTATTATCCATGTGATTGGCAAAGTGAAAATAATAAGAAAATTTAGTCAAGCAACTAGATGCTTGACATTTTGTAGTTATAGTCACGAATGTATATTTCATGAACTTGAAACAGTGATTACCACAGGTGTCCTAGGACCTCTAGGGTCCCTTTAGGGAGGGGGTGCCTTGGTCTGCAGTAGGAGGAGATAGGGAGGCTTAACCACTTGCTTTTAAGTCATTTTATATATTTTATTTCTTTTTTCTTTTTCTTTTTCTTTCTTTTTTTTTTTTTGAGACAGAGCCTCAAGCTGTCCCCCTGGGTAGAGTGTCATGGAATTACAGCTCACAGCAACCTCCAACTCCTGGGCTCAAGCGAGCCTCCTGCCTCCGCCTCCCAAGTAGCTGGGACCACAGGCGCCCGCCACAACGCCCGGCTATTTTTTGGTTGCAGCCATCATTGTTGTTTGGCGGGTCCTGGCTGGGGATTCGAACCCGCCACCTTAGGTGTACGTGGCTGGCGCCTTAGCCGGTTGAGCTATAGGCGCTGAGCCTATTTTATTTCTTTATACAATGTTTGGAAGAAGTTGGAGGTAGGAGACAAAGCAGGGGGCATGTTCTGGTTTTATTTTTATCCGAAAATAAAAGTTAAAATCCAGACCTAAGTATTGAATCTTAAATTTCCTATGTGGTTTGTTGCCAGTCTTCTGTACAGCCTTCTGCCCCTTCCCTTCCCTTCCTTTCCCTTCCCTTCCCTTCCCTTCTGTTTACTTCTATTTATTTTTGAGACAGAATCTCACTCTGTCACCCTGGGCAGAGTGCCACAGCAACCTCAGATTCTTGAGCTCATTTGATCCTCTAGTCTCAGCCTCCTGAGTAGCTGAGACAACTGGAGCCTGCCAGGATACCTGGCTAGTTTTTTGTTTGTTTGTTTACAGTTTTCTTTTTCTAGTAGAGATGGGTCTGGCTTTGCACATGTTGGTCTTGAACTCAGCACAGGTGATTCACCTACCTTGGACTCCCAGAATGCTTGGATTAGAGGCATGAGCCACTGTGCTCAGCCCTTTCTGCTCCTTTTATCCAGTGTGTTTAAGGAATATTTAAGTAAAGCATTATATTCCCTTCATAATTTTGAAGGTCCAAATTTAGAATTTCTTTTAATCTGATCATATCCTATAGCTGTTACAGTTCCCAGCTTTGTAATAAGACAATAGAGGGGATGGAAATAGTACTTCTTCCTCTACCTCCTCCTTTATCAACTATAATAAAAATTTCTCAGACTGTAGTGTTGTGACTGCCTTTGTGGTTATGTGGTCTTATTTATTAATCTTTTCCCAGTTCAACAGCGCAGATGCCTGTTCCAGAGTAAGAAGGCTGGAGACAGGCTGGGGGAGGTACTACAAGAAACGCGTACAGCAGGAGTTGTAGGACTGAATTCTTGTTCATAGCCCTTGCTTACTAGTTGGGTGATCCTGGAAAAGTTAGTACATCTCTCTGCGCCTTGGACTTCTTGTTAATAAAGCAAAAGGATTGAGTAATGTAGTGTTTGTGTTGCTACCAAAGTCTAAAATCTGATTCCTTTGTGCCTTTTGGCTTAAACCCTAATTATATATAATAACCAGTCTTCTCCTGTTATTCATGCTAAATTAATGGGTTATTACATATGGTGACATGTGTGAAAGCATCTTACATTATGAGCAGGTCGTGTGTTATAAGTATTTATACCATTGGGAAATACTGCCGCTAAAACACAGAAGTTTCAGTCCTGATATATTCCAGGATCGTTTGAAATACAGAGACTGGGAGCCACATATTGAACAGGCATCATAATTGCCCACAGAAACCTAATTTACATAAATATTGGGCCTACAGTATTTCTGTGGGCTGTACCTGGAGAAAAGTTTCTGAAAAATTCTGTGTAGAGTCCTGCTGTGAAGTCGGAGTTGAGAAGCACGGATCCCTGCCTGTATCCCATCTGGATGCTTGTGTCTCTCCCAAATTCATGTTTGAACCTAATGCCCAATGGGATAGTGTTAAGAGGGAGGACCTTATCTGAAATGGATTAGGTCATAAGGGCTCTGTCCTCATCAGTGCCCTTAGAAAGAGGTTGGAGGGAACTGCTTTGCCCCCTTGGCATGTGAGGGCACAGCAGGAGGGCATCCTGCTGGAGCAAGGAGCAAGCCCTCGCCAGACTCTGAAGCTGTGGGCACCTTGATCTTGGCTTCCCAGACTCTAGAACTGTGACAAATAAATACCTATCATTTACCATTTGCCCAGCTTTATATATTTTGTTATAGCAGCCTGAATGGACGGTCACAGAAACTTTTTATGTATACGCAGGTATATTAGCAAGTCCTTGAATTCCAGCGGTTCTAGGTGCTTTGGAGTTCCTCTATCACTTATTTAGTCTGCGGTCTTGTACAAGTTATATACTTTCTCAGTGCCTGATTCTCCATCTCTAAAATGGGGATAACATTTCCAGTTACTGTAAGAATTAAATGTGATCTTACCTGTCTATTCTTTGCAAGATAGGTATCTCAGAGTAAAGTAATTGTTACTTGGATTGAGGGTAGAGATGGGCTAGAGTGCTCTGGTGTCAGCCTAGCTCAAAGCAATCTTAAATTCCTTGGTCCACCCTCCTCAACCTCCAAGTAGCTGGAACTATAGGCACCTGCCACCATGCCCTGCTAATCTTTCTTTCTATTTTTAGTGGAGATGGGGGTCTTACTCTTGCTCAGACTGGTCTCGAACTCCTGAGAACAAAAAATCCTCCTGCCTTGGCCTCCCAGAGTGCTAGGATGACAAGCATGAGCCACCATACCCAGCCATAACCAAGCATGTTTTACAAATCTCTAATCACACAGATAACAAATCCAGAGACCTTTCAGTATTGTCCTCATTCTCACTAAGAAATTGTAACTCTAGCTTTATTCTAGCCATATCATTAGATTTAGTGTATAATTAAACATGTTTTATTTAATAAATTAGTGAAATAGTGATCATTATGATTTGGGTTTCAATTGAGTCCTTGAGGCATTATTTGCCGATATAAAAATATTAGGCAATTTTAAAGAATTATCAGAAAGATTAAAATATTAATATGCTCCTCTATTTCAAATTTATATCTCCCTAATTGTAATGATCCATCTTTCATTTTACATTACTTGTAATTTTAAATAAATTATAGCACAAGTTTTATAGAAATCACTTTTTTTATTTGGTGGAGTGTTTTTAGGTCAGTAACTTTATCGTTTCTTTTTAAAGATTTATGTGAAAGTCTGAAATTGATACCAGGAAGATAATTGTCACCCAATTCAAATGTAACATTCAGACTATGGAGTCTTTCTCCTATTCTAGTGATTGAACAAGAATTAATATTTGAGGTTAAACCAGAGTTAAAGGCATTATTTTTAGTGATACACCTGTTAAATTGTTTCTTTATTAGTGACAATTTATGATTCAATTAAAATCCTAATTTTTTTTGTCCTGATCATCATTTTTTGTTACTTGCTATTGCTTCTTTGGAGTTTGCTTATAGCACTTAAATTTGATTTGGGGGTTTGTCTTGAAACTATTTTTTTCACCACCCCCTAGTTACAATCACACTGCCATCATCCTGTCACCCTCTACCTGCCCTTTTTATTCCTTGGGTGAGCATGCTTTCTTCTGAAATCTTACATAAGAATAAACAAAATTAAAATGAAGAGGAAAACTTAAAAATGTAGTTATTTTTATGTATATATAAATAACATAAAAGTAGAAAAATGCTTGGATAATGTTTTCTAAATTTAAAAAGCTTATTTTAAGTGGCATGACGTGAAAAATGGACTGGGTGGTACCTACAAAAAATTTTTTTAGAGGAATTTTGTGTGAGGGAAATTCAGATATGTGGTGTCATCTTTGGAGTGCTTTAGACTAAAATAGCCTCAGAAGTTGTGTTTTTGTGAGTTACTGTGTTGTATGTTCTTGGTGGATTACCCAAGGTTATTTTCCTGTTTTATTCCTCATAGCGTTCTATTTGGTGTAACCATCTACTCCCTCCCATGCAATTAAGGAAAGATGATTCCATGCCCCAAACCAGGGATCTCTCCTGGCATGAAAAGACCAAAAGTTAGCAACCCAGAACAACTTAAAGTAATTATAATGAGATTGCTGCTGGAGAGGAACAGCCTCCCATGATACCTCTGGAACCTTCCACAATGATCACTTTACTGATATGGTCGCATTGTGGTTATGGTACTGTTTGAGTTGGGCCATTTGCAGTTCTTGCCATGGACTTTTATGTGCTTCAAGACAAATTCCTACATCTTCCTGTAAACACAGTTCTACACACCAGAAAACCTGATACATTTCTTTGGTTCCACCTTAATGTTACGTACTGTCTCTGCCTTTTTCCTGGCAGCCAGTTATCTTGGTCTATATACCACTCCATCATCTACTCTACTCAGTGTTTTCCCCCCTTTAAAACATCACCCTGTCAGAATGTATACTCAGTTGCAGTAAAAAATCAATTTTACATATAGATCAGAATTTGTCAGCACATTCTTTGAAGGTTTATACCATGCCAGCTTGCTCTGCCAGGCTAGTTGGGAACCTCTGACCAAACCCTGTAGAGTGCAGGTGGTGGACCAGGGGGTATGTGTATGGCACAGAGCAAATCAAAGAACTAGCTTTAAGAAGAAAACTAAAAGAGATTGCTGTAGGCTGAATAATGGACCCCAAATATATCCATGTCCTAATGTCTGGAACCCATGAATGTTAGTTTAAGTGGTAAAGGAGCCCTTGCAGACATGATTATGTTAAGGATCTTGAGGTGGGTTGATGATTCTGGATTGTTTGGATTGGCCCAGTGTGATCACAGGATCTTTGTGAGAGGGAGGAGAGTGAGGATAGGAAGAATCAGAGTCAGAGAGCAGGCTATGTGACAACAGAAGCAGGAATTGGAGTAATGCAACTTTGGAGACAGGGAAGGGGACCACAAACCAAGGAATAAGGTGATGGGTAGACCCTGAAAAAGACCCAGAAATGGATCGTCCCCTCAGAGCCTCCAGGAAGAACCATCCTGGCCAGAAGATTGACTTTTGGCAGTGGAGCTGACTTCAGACTTTCAGCTTCCAAAAGCATAAAATAATAAAGCTGTATTATTATGACTTCTTTGTTTCAGATTATTATAGAAATATACATGTTTTATTTACATAATTTGCTTTTGTACAGTTTAAGTCAAAGTTATAAATGTGCCCTTTACCCAGTTGCTGTTCATAGTACCTATCATGTGTGAATTTTCCCAACCTCTCCTCTCCTCCCCCCTCCCACCTGATGGATTGCCATTGAGTTTTAGTTACTTATGTGCTCATAAGGGCTGATCAGTTAGGTCCAATTTAGTAGTGAGTACATGTGGTGTTTGTTTTTCCATTCTAGTGATACTTCACTTGGAAAAATGGTCTACAGTTCCATCCAGTTTATTACAAAAGATACTAGATCACCATTTTCCTTTTCATGGTTAAGTAGTACTCCATGGTATACATATGCCATATTTTATAAATCCACTCCTGTATTGGTGGGCACTTTGTTTGTTTCTACATCTTTGTGATTCTGAATTGTGCTGCTATAAACAATCAAGTGCAAGTATCTTTGTTATATAATGTCTTTTTATCCTTTGGGTAAATATCTAGCAGTGGGATTGCTGGATCAAATGGTAGATCTATTTTTAGTTCTTTGAGGCATCTCCATATAACTTCCCATAGAGCTTGTATTAGTTTGCAGCCCCTGAAACAGTGCATAAGAATTCCTTTCTCTCTGCATTCATACCAGCATCTGTTGTTTTGGGAAGTTCTAATGAGAGCCATTCTCACTGGAGGTAGGTGATATCTCACTGTGGTTTTGATTTGCATTTCTCTGATGATTAGAGACATTTTCACAGCAACAACAAAAATAAATGAATGAAACGTGATCGAATTAAAAAGCTTCTGCACAGCCAAGGACAAAATCAATGGAGCAAAAATAACCCACAGAACAGGAGAAAATATTTGCTTGCTATATGTTCAATGAAGGGCTGATAACTAGAATCTACAAAAAATTCTGGCAAATCAGCAAGAAAAATGAAGTGGGCAAAAGACGTGAGTGGGGACTTTTCAAATGAAGATATACTAAAGGCCAACAAATGCATGAAAAATCTGTATTATTTTTAAGTCACTAAGTTTATGATAACTCATTACAGCAGCAATAGAAAACTAATTCAGAGATTCAGAAACTTTTAAAATATGAATGAATGAGTGCTAATGTCAATCTGGACTATGGTTCCGCTGACTTGGAGTCACATTCTCTCTCCATTGCACCACATGGTCAGGATGCCAGTAATTGTGATATCGACCATTCTGGTGAGGTTTATGTGTTGCGACAAGGGCCACAGGAACAGGCACTTAGAATTTGCTTAACACATTTCTCCTTTGCTTAAGTTTTTAAACAACTGGATTCTTTCTGTGAAGAATTTTTTTTTTTTTACCTGCTAGATACATTTCTTTGTAAATTTTCCCATCATTTTGTTTCTCTGATTTCTATTGATTCTGATTCAGTGCTGTTTCTTTCAGACAAGATAGATAAAACTATCAGAAATTGAGCTTGACTTTCCTTTTGTCAGTTCTTTTGCCTGACTTTCAAGGAAAAAAGCAGGTACTCTCTGCTCTTTACTGTGGTTTTGTTGCCCTGTGTGTGCTTATGTTCAAACTTTCTCACGTCCAGAAAAGTCTTCTGCTACTTTATTGGTGTCTTGTATGTGACATGTAGAATTTTTAGACGCCCACTATGGAATCCTGGACTACTTACTCCTAGTACTAGTAGTCTGTGGTGCCTGTGTCATGTTGACAGTCTCTCCTACTTATTAGTTGTCACACTGATTTGTTAAGGGGGAAATATTTAAGCATTTATATTAGCATTTTTGTGAGGTCCCACCTAACAAAAACTGCATGTTGATAATTCTGCAATAGTTGAATATTACAGTATTCTGTGAGATTTGGGAGTGAGTAGTAAGCAAGGAGCAACAGAGGAATTCTAACAGACCATTTGGTAAAGGGATTGTGTCATGTTGGTATCAGCTTCTTTTCTCATTTATCCATTACAAAGATTACAATATAAATCCTAGCATAAAACACAATCCTCAGGAAGTTTGTGTATGCATTTGGTATAGAGATTGATTTTAGGAAGTCCTTGACTAGACTTTGGATTTGAATCTTTATACATACTTACAAAAAAAAAAGAAATATAAACTAATGCAGGCTATTTGATTTTTAAAAATGTAATGTTAAGTAACAAGTTGAACCTAAGAATGTAAGAATATATATTATCCACTTAAAATTGACATGCTGCTCAGACAATATGCTTTTACTTAAAATTTGTTATTAGCAGCTTTTTGCACAGCTATGGTTTATAAATTTCATTGTGAATAAGAATCATTTCAAATGACTTAATAAAATATTAGTTCTTGGGTCCTTTACCCCAGACATTTTGGTTCAATAAATTAAGAAAGGACTCCAGAATCTCTCTATTTAGCAAACTCCACAGGTCATTCAAAAAACCTCAGGCCATACCACACAACTATATATAACCCATCGATAATCAGAATACTGAGGATGTGCTAGGAAATCCTAAATGATTTCTTAAAGCCTTTTCAAGTCTTTTCAGAAAAATAGTTTTTGGAAACACAATCGGCCATATGTAAATTATGCTGTACTAACTTGCAGAACACTTTTGAATTAGGCTTAATCTGCAAGCCTTTGGCAGTTGTAAGGTTCTGGATCTCATGCTAATTTGTAGCAATGCAAACAGCATCCTTTAGATGTGGCTGTAATGCATTTAGCTCGATGACGAGGAAACCGGCAGATATTTCCATAAGACATACTGACTGAGAAATAGTGCTTGCTGCCAGTGGCTTGATCTGCATGCATTTAGGATTTAATAGTTTGTATTTTTTGCTTATTCACTTGTCCTAAATGCTTAATGAATAGGCTCTAAGGCTTTAATTTTCAACCAATCCCAGGTTTATTACTAAAGTTTATCAAGCAATAAACACACTATTGCACTTATACTGTCATGTTTTTATAAAGCAGTTTATAAAAGGTGACATCTGGCAAAGAGGCAGATCTATAAAAATCATGCTGGTGGATGTAGTGTCATTTTTTCTGCCATCCACCCAGAAAGAATAATATTATTTTGACACACACATACATCCCCACTGTCAAGTTTCTATTTTTATGGTTAGCTTACTGCACATATCCTTAAGCTATACAAAACCTTTGGGCTAATGCAAAAAGTGACATTTCTGCATATTTATTACAATGCTATTTTAGAGGTTGACTTTGCCTGATAGGATTTTTCCAAGAATAATGTCATGCTCATGACAGTAGGCATTGTTTAGAACAATATCATTGTACGGTTAGCTAGGAAAGGTCAATGTGAAAGGACAAAGCTTAAATAGCTTAATTTAATTTGGTATGAGTATTCCTTACTATTTGCTAGATTTAGGGGGAGAGGAAAAAATAACATAGCCCTGAGGAGCAATTCCATAAACAGTCAAGATTCTAACCTATTACGTTATTGAACATATGCCCTAGCCTGCAATTCAGAAACTCCACTCCTAGGTTTCTACCTAAGAGAAGTGAGTACATTTATCCACTGAAAGGTTATACGAGAATGTTCATAACAGCTTTATTCATATAAGTTCTACACTGGAAGCAATTCAAATATCCATCAACAGAAGAATGGATAATTGGAGAATACGTGTACATTGGAATATTTCACAGCAGTAAAAACATACATTGGCTGTCTGGCACAGTGACATTTATGAATCTCACAGAATGTGCAGTGGAAGAAACTGGATGCTAAAGACTTCATACTATATGATTTTCTACACTTGAAATTCAAGAACTAGTAAAACTAATCTCTGATGACAGAAGTGAGAATGGTGCTTACGTTTGCATAGAGAGTGGGGTGGGGGAGTTAATTGAGGGTGCTATGTGAGAAAGGTCAAAGGGAGTCTTCTGGATTGATGGAAATATCATATATTATGACTGGGTGGTGGTTACTTGTGTAAGGAAAAATCCACAGCAGTACATTTAAGATTAGCCCACATTATCATATTTTCTGGCTATGGCTATGTAACAAACTACTCGAAAACACAACAGCTGAAGACACCCTGTATCTCATAATGTTACGGTTCAGGGATTCTGACAAGGGCTTGGGATGAAAGGCTTATGGCAGGTCAGTAATGTCTAGAGACTCAGCTAGGATGACTCGCATGGCTAGAAGTTGAGTAAGCATCTCGTCCCCTCCAGATGGCTATCTTGAGCTTCCTCATAACATGGTAGCCCCAGCATGGTCAACTTCTTACCTGAGCAATTTAGGCTTTAAAAGCTAGTATTTTAAGAGAAATACCCATTTCTTAAGACCTGAGCACAGTAAGTTCTGCTGAATTTTGTTGGTGAAAATACTCAGTAGGCCACCAAGCTGAAGGAAAGGGCCCTTAAGCCCTCAACTTCTCAATGGAAGAAATACTAAAGATTTCTTGCCCATCTTTATTGTGCCACATCATCAATATGTTATATCTCAGTTAAAAGTTTTTTAAAAGTTCAAATCCATCTTTTTGCTCTCAAAACTTTCTCCTGTTTTGGAAGCTATTATAAAATGTGAGCCTAGTTCTGAAAAACACAAACAACAAAAGACACCCTTCATTTGAAATCACAGTTTCCATCACATCACACTTCTCCATTTCCTTTTGAGGTTGAAAATTCTATAACTTTTTCTTATTTTATTTGAAGTTTCTGAGCTTTGAATTTTATTTTATCCTGGCTTGGGTGAACTTAGACTTTTATTTAATCATTCACGGCCTGGAGTTAACTGTCAGATTGAAGCCAGATAAGGCTTCTGATGCTACTGAAATCCTTTGCTCCTTTTGATTTATGGGTAATGAATTTGCCCTCTATAGTCAGAGTATGATTTTTTAAAAAGAAATCCTATATCTCTTATTAATCATCTATCAGAAATGTGTTGCCCAACAGACCTCTTTGTAAAGATCATTATTAAGAGACAAGAGCAGGACAGCTGCATTTATGCAGTGAGACTTTACATGTGATTGACGGGAAATGTTTATTCAAGCTAAATAAAGCTAGTGTGAAAGAGGAGCCTTTTAAACTATTCAGCTTCATTTGAACATGACACTGATGTAGACAGCTTGGGAAAGCAGTGTGTGCACACAAAAAGCTGCATTATCAAACGTATCAAAAGATTTCAACACCCGTGCACCAAATATCTCTAGCAGAGATAATTACAGCACTGTCTCGTGGCATAATTTGGGCCAAGAGCGGCACTTGAGCCTGATCTTTAAACAACATTGTACATTTCATGTGAAGGGGCCATATCTCAATTTTGTACTAGTAACTTCAAAGTCCATTTTACAGAGTCGAGATTAGAAAGATCTAACCTCATCCTCTCAGATTTTCTTTTTAATTAATTGCAAACGCTATCCTTTCGCTCCCCCCGGGAACCCAGTAAGGATTTTTTGCAGTTATTCCATATCACCATATTTTCAGGACTCTCCTTTCATTTGTCACTTAAAGAGTTTTGCAGTATATAAAGCCATCAACCCATCACCACAGCAATATCACTTTGTCAAGAGAGTTGTTTGCACTTTACGTGACAACCTATTTGTATAAAGTGCCAGTGTTTGAACTAAATATACCAGAAGAAGTCTAAGTCCTAGGTGATGAAATCTCGTCTGTAACTCTATTTTGCCTGCCCTACCAGCCTGCTAGATCAGCTCCCCATATTCTGCTAATGCAGCAGTTCTCAATATGTGGGTTGCGACCCCTTTGGGGATTGAATGATCCTTTCACAGAGGTCGCCTAAATACACCTGCATATCAGATATTTACAATACAATTCCTAACAGTAGCAAAAGTACAGTTATGAAGTAGCAACAAAAATAATTTTATGGTTGGGGGTCACCACAACATGAGGAACTGTATTAAAGGGTCACGGCATTTAGGAAAGTTGAGAACCACTGTGCTAATGTGACTGATTTTAAGACATTCCTTTAATGTAGGTGTTACTTGAGCGACTTCAGAAGGCACCTGTAATAATTTTAGAAAGCTAGGTTTTGACATATCAATTTCCTCTTCTGATCCCTGATTTCTGAATATTGTATAGTCAGTATTTATAAAAATGTATGTCAAGGAAGGTGCTAATGTACATACCTATATATGTATTTACATCATACGTAATGTTGAAAGCATGTGAATATGTGGGTGAAGAGTATCCTGCTGTAACTCAATGAATATGATAGAAACATGACCTTCAGAATTGACTGGGCTCTAATCTACGCTCCTCTAGTCTCAAGCAATATGCCCTTGGGGAAAATAAATTTGAGTTTGTTTTTTCATCTGTAATTTGGGGAAAATCATACCCACCTGTGCTAGGTTACTGATGCACTGGGTCTCGCATGTGGCATCATGCTAAGTCCCAATGTTCTATTATCCCAGCACATTTTCTCTGCAATTGAGTTGAGCTGATCCTCCATGGAAGGTTTTATTTTTATTTTTTTTCTTTTTGGCCAGGGCTGGGTTTGAACCCAACACCCTCAGCATATGGGGCCAGCGCCCTACTCCTTGAACCACAGGTGCCACCTTCATTTTATTTTATTTTTAACTTTTTAAATATTTCATATTCAAATTGTTAGCAAATAAAAAAGTATGTCTATGCATGTCTATATGACACCTTCTTTATGTAGATAAAATAGGTTCTCACACAGATGCCATGTTTTCATCATACTTCTCCAGCGTGATTGAGAGGCCAGCAGGGCAACTTAGATCCCACCTGGAAACCTATTCTCAATGCTAAACTTCAGGTCCATCCCAGACCTGTTAAATCAGAAGCTTCATTTCAACCTTTAAACTTAAAGTTAACAAGGCACTTTTCTGGTAGAATGACTACTGGCTTTTGAGTTGGTTCTAATGGAGTTCTTTAAAGACTTTGAACCAAGACATTCAGAATTTGGTACATTTTATGTCATTACCCACTAGCATGAAGCATATAAAGTCCTAAACACATATAATGAGAATGAAAGTCTATCAAATATTTACCCTTGCTGTATGCTAAATACTCACGTTTTTACTGTATTTAAAATTATTTTTTATTTTATTTTATTTTTTTTTTTTAGAGACAGAGTCTCTCTTTTCACCCTCAGTAGAGTGCTGTGACGTCACAGCTCACAGCAACCTCCAACTCCTGGGCTTAAGCAATTCTCTTGCCTCAGCCTCCTGAGTAGCTGGAACTACAGGTGCCTGCCACAATGCCTGGCTATTTTTTCTTGCAGTTTGGCCAGGGCTGGGTTCAAACCTGCCACCCTTGGTATATGGGGCCGGTGCCCTACCCACTGAGCCACAGGCACCACTCTATTATATTTAAATTTAAAGCATGCCAGTCATGGCCCACTAAATTGATTTTATAACATAGTTTATAAAGAACTGTTTCACTGCATTACCTTGGGCAAGTCATTTTTTCTTCTTCAGATCTTGATATTCTCAATTGTAAAAATGTTTGGGTTGAACCAATTTATTTCAAATGTCTCTCAGCTTAAACAGCCTGAGATATGAAATGTGAAAATCTGCCCTGGACCATGTTTAAGAAAAGGGCCTGTTTATTGGTTATTGTGTTGTTTTATTGAGAGGGCCTGTAGGAACAAATACAAACAAGGGCTCACAGACCACAACTTTTGCATAAAAACTTACAGCTCAAAATGGTAGACAATGCAGAGTGAGCAATTATGTATGGGTCCTGATGTGTCATTATTTTAAACAAAAGACACAACAATAAGCTTTTTAAAATATTCATCCTTTGTTAGTATATAACTAAAACATAGTGAGTTAAATCCTCTGTCTGATATATAGTCAGAACATTAAACAGTCTTGTGTTTGGAAAAAAAAATAGTGGCTATATAATGGAGAAAGCTGACAACTTCTTGACCAGTGATCAGAATTCACATCACCAGTAATGAGCAAATAGACATTTGTGTGTCTCCTGATGTGACACCCTGAGAAGGACTCACCATGACTAAGAATGACCTTGAGTCAAGAATACCTAACACGAATCTCAAGGACTTACCAGAAAGACCCCAAATAAGGAATCACTCTATTTTTTTCCCCATTCTTCTTCTTCTTCTTCTTCTTCTTTTTTTTTTTTTAAATAAAACCACATGTGTGATAGGCAAGCAATGGGAATATATTGTTTAAAAAAAAAGTCAAAGAAACACAAAGTGATGGTTGATATTAAAAGAGAATGGAGAGACATGGAAGTTAAATAAGATCCTATATCAGATTTTATGTTGGGGGAGGAAAAATGTCATAAGAGACTTCACTGGGTTAATCAACAAAACCGGGAAACTGAAGACAGTGGGTTAGGCATAGTAGTGTGCCAATGTTACATTTCCTGAAGTTGGTAACTGTGCTTTGGTGAAAATAGAGAATGTCTTTATGTACACATAAAGGGCAGCTTATTTTCAAATGAGTAAGGAAAAAAGAATACTAGGTATAGAGAGAAAGAGCAATTGAGTGTACAAGAGATGAGAAGATGGGGAAAAATATTAACAATTGATGAATCTGGGATATATATACATAGGTGTCCCTTGTACCATTCTAGTTCTTCGACCATGTAGATAAGTTTAAAATTAATTTCAAAATTAAAAAAAAAATTTAAATGAATCCTTTGTTTCCTTTCTCTCCTCTAATCAGTGTCCTTGTGTGTTTCAGGGACACCTGCAGTGCTTCACCTGGGAGGGGTTGTGCCCTTTGAGGCCATGAGAGGTTGAACTGGAGGCTCCAGTTCTCTCTGATGGCTCCCGTGTCCCCCCGTAGCTGTCAGCTCCTACAGAGGCTGACCAGAGAGGCCTGGATTGGCCCCCGGCTATCCCTGCGCCTCTGTGCCTTTTTGGTTTGTTCCTTTTCTATCACCACCTTCTCTTGGACCGAGGAGCAGAGGCAGGATTTACAGCTGATTGGCTGACTCATTTTTGGTTGGTTAAAAGTCTATGTTTCCCAATTGACCACCACCCATTTCTTGTCCTGTGTCTTGCTCTGGGTAACTAAATCCTTATACCTTTCACTACCAGTCTCTTTGAGAAAGTGCCATTCCCGGTTGATCTTGAAGAACACAGCTTCCTATGCAACCATTGCAGAATGGAGAAGCAGGTGTCTGCCGATGTTTGGACATACCAGTGAGCCAAGACCCTTAAATAATAGATCATTGGCTCTGTGGAAACCTGGAGTCCAGGAAATCTTTTTTTTTTTAAGTTTTGGCTTCCCTGTCCCATGCTGTGAAAGCATCGGAGGGGTAGTAAAGGTTGATTTTGTTTGCTTGCTTTCTTGCCTGCCTGCCCTGCCCACATGACCTGCTTTCACAGCAGGAGACCTTCAGTACTTGTTAATTATCCTGCCAAGACACATCCTTGTCCTCAAGGAGTTGCCATCTTATTGATGAAATGAGACACTTGAATGTGAAACTGACTGAAAGCGTGTGAGTTTAAGTATATTAAAAAACAATTAGCAAGCAATGTGTAGCAGGAATCTGGGGAACCAAGGGGACCACGGTGGCTGTGAGAGTGAACCGAGCTGATGGAAGAATTTGGAGAGTAGAGAGGAAGTGTCTTCTGGGAGCTGCACCGAGAGGCACCTAATGGCCTATATTGAAGGAAAAAAATACAACAAACAGGAAAGGAAGGAAAGAACGGAGGCCCAGGATCTCAGATGGCTTCCTAAAAACGAGACTTCATGGTCTGATGAGAGTGAGAGGGGGAAAGCTTAGACCTCTGGATCTCCGGTTTTCACAAAAAGCCTTAATTTAGACTTTATATATTTCCAACGGAGGAGACTTACAGAAATGCTTGAATAGAAATGTAAAAAGCCAGCTATCACAGCCACGTGAACACTTACATGCTCTGTACTTGCAATTTTTAAAAAAATTAGTTCCATCTTGTGACTAATAATCATTCTTAAGTTTATTTTTTAGTGTTCAAAGTATCTTATGTTAAAGTCATAGTTTTTGAACCATTGGTTTGAGAATTCTTTCTTTTTTGAATACACCAAGAGTCTTGAAAGTAGAAATGGAGGCCTCCCTTGTTCTTCCAGAGGCTCTGTCTGTCCCCTCCCACCCTGATAAGAACATCTTACAGAGCATGTCATGCACCTGGCCAGGTAGATTTTTCTCTATCCCTGCCTCTACCCCCAACCCCCAAGATGATTCCAAACCTTCCACTGCAAGCAAGGTTGGTGTTTAGTTTATTGGTAATTAATTGCTAGCACTTCCCTGAAAAAACATAATGGAACTACAGAGCAATCCCTTAGAAAGGGAAACAACTGTCAATTATCACTCTAATGAATCCTGTTTACCAGAGGTGATGGCGCTAAGGCTCCCAGCAGCCTGGCTGGTGTACAACTTTCAGAATAGTCGTCTGAAACTTGGAAACAGGGAATGTGCTCTGTTCATAGAAAGTGCAGGTTGTAAAAACTCATTTCTGTACTTGGTGTGTGGTTTGGGAGTTACTCTCAAGGCTAGATTTTAAATTGGCCTCACCCATTGGTAATACTATATAACTTTGGAACTGTGCTCATAGCTAGTAATTAACTTCTCTCTGGTAGTATTTGAATATGAGTAAATAGAAACAACCATTCCTAGCATGAAAAATTTATATAGTATAGTTTTGGTGATGATCATAGTTATTGAGATGATCACAGCAGTGATGTGATAGACATCATTTACTGAATCATCTGTAACACAGGTCCTATGTTGAACATTTCATATAAGTCACTCAATTCTCAAAACATTCCTGTGTTAAAAAAAATTGCAGAAAAGCAAAGTCAACCTCTTTAGAACTATAGAATGAAAACATGTTAAGATTTTGTTCAACCTGTTCAACCAGTGTGACATTAAAATCAGTCCAAAGAGCATAAGAGAGGCATGCGCGCACACACACACACACACACACACACACACAGGATTAGATTGTTGTGTTACATACAGAAGGGATAATGTCTTATGGTACTTAACAACCTGTACAAATTTTTCTCTCTTCTTAGAGTTGTAAATTAACCCCGAAAACAGAAAGCCAAGCCCAACAGAGTCTCATTACACTGAAATTATATAGGAAGCTTGATTGCCCATTATCAAGTTTCATATGACTTTTCTGTAAGGTGAGTAGTACCCACACACTTTGTGAGGTTCAGCAACTTGCCCACGGTTAATAGTAAGAGGCAGAGCTGAGAGGGACCAAAGTCTGACTCCTTATACAGGTGACACTGTGTAGCTATGAACAACATGAGCCCAAGGAACATATGGATTTGTGTTCACCTCCCAAGGACTCTGGGCAAGGTGAGGACTATACCTTTGTTTTTCTTCCTCTGTGAAGCAGTGTAGCTAATAGTTATTTGCCTCAAAATGGCATTGTGAGGGTTCAGTGAGTTGACGCATTAAAGCACTGTGTACGATGCTTACTGTGCAGTGATCCCTGGGTAAATGGTGGCTGCTGCTGTCAACATTAGTAATAATTGTCAAAATAAGTGTATGTGCTGAACAAAACGCACCTTGGAAATAGCAGTGCCCTGACTTCTCTGTCTTGGCCTTGGTTGCCTAGAGAGTTTGGGAACAGGCAGCATATGATCTCTAGGTACCATTATGAAAGGGAACCAACTCTGACCCTGTCTTTGTCTGGGATCCTGACTGGTTTCAGCTAACTTTGTGCCTAGTTTGGCCGTATAGAATTTGAGAAAGTGCCTCTTTGCTTGAGAACTGAACAACTACAATGCAATGTAGCTCAACAATGCAATGCTCTTGCTATTTTGTAATCTGTGAGACTTTAAAGATACGCGAATCCCTGATACTTGTAGCAGGAATCATTTTAAAAATATACTCAAAGTAAATATTAGTATTATAGAACACAGTTTAGGTTTTCCTCGATGATAAAAATATAAGCACAAGATTCAGTCCTTCTTTGAACTTAATTTTTCTGTATCTGTGAGAATGGATTGTAATTTTTGGAACTTTTTGTGGGTATTATCTCACTGTGTTTCACTGGGCAGATGAGGTTTTGAAGGGCATGTTTTATGAATACAGTCTATTAAAATGGAGGGATGCTGAACTAGAGAAATCAAAGGTCAAATGACAAAATGGTGTGTGGCTGGTGAATTTACCAGCTTTTCTGATAAGATTTCTCTGTAGATGGTAAGGAAGTTTGAAGACTTTCATTAGAAACCCAAATCTCCTTATCTATGAGATGAGAGCCTTATTGAAGTCAGCATATCTGCATTTAGTTGCTTGGGTATATCTTCTCTTTTTTCTCATCTTTGTTGTGTGTGTGTTGAGGGGGGGACAAAATATTCATTCTCTGGTTTCTTGATTTGAAAGTCTTTAAGAACACATTAAAAATAACTAGGTCTGCCTTTACAGGACTTGTGTCAGATTTTTGCCTAATTACAAACGAAGTGCAGCGTGTAGGTTTTATCACTGTGGTTAGGATGAAGAACAATACTCTATTATCAATCCTCCCTGATTTCCTTGTTATTATTGATAATATTAACAATATGTCTGTACTCCTTGAGTGCTAACATGCGCCACGTTTTATTTTTACACATGCCAAGTGCGTTTAGCATTCCTCCTACACATTCCCTTAAATTCGTAAAATCGTGGAATGTGTTTGTTTTTTGTTTTATATTTAGAATTATTGCCTTACAAATGCTTCTGCCATCCTCTGAATGGTACAAAGAAACCCATTTGAACTTTGCACATATATTACTGTAAGAAATTATGATGGGGATCTACTACCGAAGGGTCGAAGGGTTGGTTCTGGTGGAAATGAAGAGAACTGTAAGAAAAAGGACCTGGGGACTCCCCTCAGCCTAGAGCAGAGGTTCTCGACCTTCCTAATACTGCAATGTATTTTCATTATTAAAAAGGGGTCACAACCCACAGGTTACGAATCGCTGGTCTAGACACATTTATTTAACAGGCAGGCAAATGATATGCTTGTAACTTCTATCAGGACTCCTCAAAATGGGTTTTATAATTTTTCTTCTTCCCAGAAAGGCTCTAGACTGGGTTAAATATTTCAGTTCAAATTTCTATTCCATAGAGCCTTGACTCCCTCAAAGTAAATTTATTTTCTATTTCCTTTTTCAGTTTTCCTCAAGCAAAATAGGACTTAAGTCACCAGTGAAACATTGCAGAACGTATTGACTCAGGGCAGATATGTTTCTAATTTTAACTTTTTCGGAAGTTCAGTTGATGTAAATACTCTTTGCTGTAGTTCTCCAAGCTTTGTGTACTCTAGCTCTAATCAAGAGTCAGTCTATGTCAGGAAAAGAATCTGGAGTTAATGAAATTCTCTTCTCTATTTGAATCTGTTCTGCTTTGTAATAGTGATTTGTCTTAAACTTTTACATTTTTAAACCTCTCATGAAGGCATACCACAGTACAAAATGTAGGTTCTCTCTGGAAAATAGTGGAATTATGTTTTAATTGTACAGTTATTAACTGACAGAGTTGGCTTTTGCAAACTACAACTTTGAAAATT
Organism: Otolemur garnettii; assembly: GCF_000181295.1. Classification (NCBI taxonomy): domain Eukaryota; kingdom Metazoa; phylum Chordata; class Mammalia; order Primates; family Galagidae; genus Otolemur; species Otolemur garnettii. The sequence continues at coordinate 27,383,916 of NW_003852410.1, forward strand.
AGTTGCCATGACCTTTATAAACATACAGAATTAAGGTAAAATCTAAGTAATGAAGTCTCATTAAATATAATAAAGTTCAATAAAAATTCTACATTTAAAAACCGTCTTTATAAAACAGTGTGTTATCCTGAAAGCATTACATAGCACAGTGAAGTTTACAATTATTAAAAATTACTAAGTATCCATTTGGCATGAGATTTATTTTATGATTGCAGACACCTCGAAAACAAATCGACAATCTATTGCAATGCATTTTGAGATGTAAAAACACCATTAATTACTGTTAATGGTTCTTCTCTAATGTATGTAAATACATCATCCATTCCCAAGCTCTTGGCAGTTATTTCTTACTTCTTCCTAGACAGTTTAAAGATCTTAATTTATTAATATTCACAACAAGCAGAAAGATAAACACATTGTTTTGAAACCCTTGATGAATGGAGATTGGAGACACACTGCTTAGGCGGAATCAACAGATATTAGCTTGTTGGCAATAACTCACAGCTATCCATGAAATAGAACCTGGAAGAAAGAACAAGAGTCTAAAAAGATATTGTTAAGGCTGTCTGGAAGCACTTTATTCCGAGGTACCTTAGATTTAAAAATTTTAGTCTCATCCTACACTCATTTTATGATTCATCCCCGGCATGTTAAACTCAGTACCTGCTCCTGCCATGGTGAGCATTATTCTTGATTCACTTTACTGGAAATGATTGATAAGGACTTTTTCAGGGATATATTGGCAAAACCGGGTTCCCTATTTATTATTTTCTTTCATCTCTGCCTGAACTAGAATATTCATGCCGCTGTTTTAACAGACTCTATGTTGTAAAAGTTAAAAAAATAAGAAAAGGAGTATTCTGTGTTTTCTTACAAACCCCATCCCCAAATCTAAAAAAAGTGAATGCCTTGCACACTCACAGGTGGTAGGGTATTTCACCTCCTTAGATATGAAATGTGACAACTGGCAGAATCCATATATCAACATCTGGATACCTCTCAAATACTACACACTGGGTAGTAGGAAAGGAAAAACAAATTTTTGTACGAAAATAGTTTTTGGCATCTTATTTGTATAGTAGGCTGGATTCAGAGATTCTTTTCCGATTGCCTTGTTCTAACTTTCCTTGATGGAGACATGTATAATCAGCATGGCCTAGTTGCTTAATACAATTAAAGGTATTGAGTATTGATGAAAATTTCAAATCTATCTTCTAATTTTGAGTTGCCAGATTTAGCAAGAAAGAATATAGGAGCCCAGCTCAATTTGAATTGCAGGTAAGTAGTGAAGTTTTTCTCAGAATTATTATGCATCATGCAATATTTGGCAGTACTTATACAGGTACTAAAGGTTTTTGGTTGTTTATCTAAAGTTCAACTGCTCATCCTATCTTTAATGTGACAGCTCTGTTTTATGATGACGCAGGATTAGTGTGTCTTGTGAGTATGTAAACTCAAACAGCAATTGTCTCTTGTACATAAAATGCGAGTGGAACTCACAGCCATTTCCAAGGTTACTGGTAGTATCAGAGCACTTTGATACCTGAACAATTCTTGGCACTAGTAAATACAGTGGCAGCGTGAGTGAGCTTTTGTACCTGAGGTGTGGTGGTCATTTGTTCCAATCATGTAGGTACCTTTTTTTGCTGGAATCCTGCTGACACAGGTCTGCTACAAGTAAAGGCACCTTCCTGCTACAATTGGCAGAAATTGTAGATTCGGTTGCTAGATATGGGCTGATCCAAGTGACCCCTTGACTGAAATACTTAAAAGTTTAATGTGCTGGGGTAGTCACAGGCGTTGAGAATAGCTGCAAAAATTGTGATTATTCCTTTTGCTTCTCAGAGGGACAGTTAATTTATTTATAACTAGCATGTCTCAGTCATGCTCTGGAACATGGATGTACTTAAGTGAGGAAACAGAGAAAAGATGTAGGAAGCAGGACAGAGCCAAGGTGCAGGCCAGATCGATAGTGATAAACATGGAAGCAAGCTCCATGAGGATGCAAGAATTCCCATCGTACCAGATGGAGACTCTTCATGATGTTAGTGGGTGTCCTAAAGTTGACATTGACCAGTGTTCCTGACTATTACTCTGTGATTCTCTAAGTGCTAACTTCTGTACACCCCTGCCTCCACTCTGTGCTCTGAGAGATCACTACTCTGTATAGATTTTCTACTCTGTATAGAAATCAGAGTAGGTTGGGTTATAGTGAAGTAATAAACCACGTGAAAATCTCAGTGGCTTAACCAATGGGGATTTATTTCTCACTCTTCCAAAGCCCACTTTGGTTCCAGGTGACTGTCCAGGATAGCTATCTTTCCAAGTGGCTCAGCATTTTTGTTTTCTGCTGTCCTGGGGTACCTTTGTCTTATGATTTCAGGGTTCACCACAGTTGGATAGAGACGTAGACAAACACACACTGGCTGTTAAATAACACACATCACCACTGATCACAGTCTGTGGGCCACAGTTGGCTATGTGACCCTGTCCAATCTCAGAGAGTGTTCTGGAACATAGCCTTCCATGTGTCCAGCAATGGGAAAACGCCCAGAATCATCAGTGATCCCTGCTTTGCCTCATTGGTAAACATTGAAAGCCCCAAAGCAACTCAGAATTCCTCTTCACCGTGTTGCAGGCTGGGGCTGGCAATCAACGCTGGCAAGAGAGCTAAACCCCATTAGCCATCCTGTACCCTTCTCAGAAGCCAGTGAAAATGTCTGTGGCAGTACGAATTTGGATGTCATGCTTAGTGAGTAATATTTTAGAAATAAATGGAAATAGTTTCTTCTGATAATCTCTATCACAGGCTTTTATATTGATTTGAATTCACCATGACTCTAAGCTCTGTTTGATTTGGAAGAAGGTTCCCAGGTTTGACAGTTATCATTCTTGATGACACTATTTTAAAATGTATCACCAATTTGCCTGAAATTTAAGTCCTCCCTAGCTTATTCCCATGCAACAAAAATATTAGAGGTTTTTCATAACTGTGACAAAAAGAGAGAAACTTATTAACAAAGCTTTCCATAAAAGTTGAAAATTGTTTTTTGATCCCAGGGTAAGGCTGATGGCATCAAAGCCTTTCCCAGCTGAAGGCAATCTTGTCTGTGATATCTCAAAGTGCTAGTTGATGAGAAATTCAGAAGAGCCCCCATTTGAACCTAGGCATATCATTCAGTTTTCAATTAGATGGAATTTTCTGGTAAGTGACACTTTCTTCCAATTAATTTTGAAGGAACCCATCCTCATAACATTTTCAAGTCAGAGATATGAATTAAGACATCAGGGAAATATGATTCTTAGAAGACTAGAGAATAGTCAAGTAAACCACTGCAATGGGAAGTTATATTTCAGAATTCTTCTGCAAAGCGGTTGCTCATACTGTTCTTAATGAACTGAATTCGTTGTCTGGTCCTCTTTTGAATAAGTGTTTTGTTCAAGGTGCCGTGCTAGGTACTATGATGATCATTCAATTGTGTTAGAGGTATTTTCTAAAAATAAAATGTGAGGCATGGAGAAAGAGAAAAAATGGTAAAATATATATCAAGTACCATGCTGTGTTTTTCAGAGGGCTTGAGAGAGGAACTATCACTCAAGGTTGGAGCAGGCCTGTTGCAGGAGATGGGAGATTAGTGAATATTGTGTTGATTAAACATGCCAGGAGGAAAGGAAGGGAAGAGAACCCTGCACTTGAGCTGGGAGCATTTAGCCAGGAACTATATTTCTTGCTTCTCCAATACATACCAAATTTTTCTTGAACTCTTAGTGATTAAAAAAATAAATAAATACAGGAATGACCAACATCTTCAAAAAGAAAGACACAGAAACAGCATCATTTAATTCCCACAGTGTATTGATTCAAAGTGGCCTTTAGTTATTTTCTAATTGGAACCTCCTGATACTCCTTTTAAAAAGCAATTAAAACAGATGTGAAAAATATTAGTCTGACATAGAATCATAACTACTTTAAATACATTGAGTCAATGTGGGTATTTAATTATCTCCTGAGAGCTAACTTTTTAAAAATGAGATTACTCTTACAGTTTTTAATTGGAAATATGTATAGTTAGTATTTAATGTATGGCTTGAAAACCACAGAGGTAATATTAATATCCAAATGCATTTTCATTGTTTAAAATTCAAGCACTACAGAAAATAAAGAGTAATCTGACCTTCCACACCCCGCCTCCTATCTCTCAGTCTTTCTCCTCTAACTAGAGATGATGATCCTTAGATGTTAGGTGTGAATTCTTTAAAATCTATCCTAAGTGTTTATTTTGCAAAAGTCCTTTAAAGATAGTCAAGAACATACGGATATTGTAAGGTAAGTGATTAGCCTGCTGCAGCAACTGTGAGCCTACTGCCCCAGGGGAACTTTTGGGCATCTGAAAAGGAAGAATTAGGGGAAGAGTAGCAGAAAGTTTTAGGAGATGAAACTAGTCATGAGATGGTCCTAGTAGATGTTGGTCATAATTTGTCAACTAGGCAATTTCTAAAAATAGTCAGAGCTTATGAGTGTGAGTTCAGCATATGAGGCTGAATGAGCCTGTGATAGAAGAGTTTAGGTTTAATCAGTAATCATGCCTTAGTTAGGCATCTAAGTTAGGTATCTAATTTACCTGTTTTTTGAGTCATAGTGCAGGATTACAAGTTATGGTTGATACTTCCGTCTGCATATCATACTCCGTGACAAAATCTACTAGCTCTTCTGTAAATTTCCATTTTGTTTCCTTGTCCTTGTGAAGCAATGTCAGTGTCATATGTCACCAAATAATATTTCTATTTTAAAACACTTATATTTTATTTGTTGATCATAAAACTATTAAAGAGGTTCAGAATAATGCTTTTAGGTAAGATTTTTGTTGTAGAATAAATCTTTTTTTTTTTTTTTTTTTTTTTTTTGCAGTTTTTGGCTGGGGCTGAGTTTGAACCTGCCACCTCTGGCATGTGGGGCCAGCGCCCTACTCCTTTGAGCCACAGACACCACCCAGAATAAATCTTTTAAGAGAGAACAATTTCCGTTTTTCAATGAATGAGGGAATAAATAAGGTTCCTAATATAGGGAAAGCCCAAATGGGATCTAGAGATCCAGGGACATCTAGAATGAGCTTGGGAGATATGGTCGGGGTGCTTGAAAGGTAATCAGATGCTCTTTAGAAAAGAATTTGGAACCAGGGAAACTTGTAAAATGACTGTTATAATAGACTTCAGGGAGTATGGGGCTGGATCTAGGGCTGATAGAGTAGAGTGGACAGATATGGCAATTATCTGGAAATACAACATCAGGACTTTCATATTCTAATTAGATTGCTAAGGAGTAGAGATAGTCAAAGTATCCAAAAGTCTTGTATACATCCATCAATAGTAGCTGGGTCAATGCTGAAACCAGGAAAAACTGAAAAGGCCTGTGTTTTATTGGAGCTGGTGGGCACTAGTCAGTTTATTTCATCATCAGAATGAAATTCTGTGGCAGTGCTTGTAGCTCATGGTTAGGGTGCAGACCACATATACCTACACTTACACTGGTAGGTTCGAAACTGGCCCAGGTCTGCTAAACAACAATGACAACTACAGGCAGTGAGGCAGATGCCTGTAGTCCCAGCTACTTGGGAGGCTGAAGCAAGAAAATCACTTGAGCCCAAGAGTTTGAGGTTGCTGTGAGTTGTGACGCCACAGCACTCTACCAAAGGCAACAAAGCAAGACTGTGTCTCAAAAAAAAAAAAAAATGAAATAAACATGCCATTTGTTTAAACCTTGACTGAAAATTGATACAACATCACCCCATATCTTATGCCACTTGCTCCTACTACCATTGTGTAAGGACATCCACTCAAGTATAAGCCCCATTTCCAGGAAAAAAAACTGAGGCCAACTGAATATCTAAGTGACCTAAAGTCACCATACTATTAGATGACAATCCTTCCATTAGAACTTGAGTCTTGCCTTGGTACCTGTGGCTCAAGTGGCTAAGGTGCCAGCCACATACACCTAAAATGGTGGGTTCGAATCCAGTCTAGGCCTGCCAAAAAAAGCAATGATGGCTGCAACCAAAAAATAGCCAGGCATTGTGGTGGGTGCCTGTGGTCCTAGCTACTAGGGAGGCTGAGGCAGGAGACTTGCTAGAGCCTAGGAGTTGGAGGTTGTGTGAGCTGTGATGCTATAGCACTCTACCCAGGGGGACAGCTTGAGGCTCTGTCTCGAAAAAAAGAACTTGAGTCTCTTCACCCTATCCTCTCTACTTGCTGCCCTTCCTTTCCCTCTTCTCGAGTGAAGCTGTGTCAGTCTCTGCTATTGCTCAGCTATTCCTCTTTGTCTTAAATTTTCTTCTAGAACAGGATCTGGTGAGGTACAGTGATGAGAAAAACATTAGGTAAGAAACACAGGTAAAAGAAAGGAACTTCCACTTCTGGGCAGATGAAATAGAGGTACTTTTCCCTCTTCCCTAAAAACTCTGGATGTTTTATATATAAGACAAACATAAAAAGATTCTGAAAGGTGGAGAGAAGTCCAGCTAGAGACCTGGAGACATAAGAAATAATATGGTAATGAGTTCCCTAGATTTTATTTTTGTTTAGATATCCCAGCCCTAGAGTTATAGAAGCTGACAACTCTTAAATTACAGAGAGTACAGACAAAAAAAAAAAGAAAGGTTAAAACAAAACCCTACTCACAGTACCATATTTTTAAGTACAGGAAGAAAGGAACAATCCACCCAGAATTCTGTACCTAGTGAAAATGTTTTTCATGAAAGAATAATAAATCAAAATATTCTTAGATGAGATAAAGCTATTCATTTATTTATTCATTTTTGAAGCTATGTTTTTTAATACCAAAACAATAGAAAAAAACTGCAGACCAATATTCCTTATACCTAGAGATGTCAAAAATTCTTAACACAATGTTAACAAATAGAATTCAGTAATGAATAAAATAACTATATATCATGACCACATATGGTTTACTTGAAAATCAAACAATGGTATCTACTACATATCAACCACTAATGAGATTTAGAGAATAGGATTAAGTATGGAGTTTATTTGAGTGCAAAGCTTGAGGATAACCAGCCAGAGGCATTGGCTTCAAATGAATGAGGTCCATGCTCTAAAGCAGAGGAGTTGAGGTTTCATGTATATAGGCAGAAACAGAGAATTTCCAGCAGGATTGCAGCATTTTCCATATAAAACCAGTGCAGATGGCACAGTGATTTGATTGGCTACAGACTGCTACTTTCTAAGGAAGATGACTTTAGGATTCCACAAGAAGTGAAATGATTTGAGGAGTTCTTACTGTTAGATGTCAAAAGGTAGAAAGGTGTCACAAAGAACCAGGCCAAGTAGAGGAAATAGCAGAGATTTATTAAGAGCATCTGCAAGTAGATAGGCTGCTACTGAATGCGGAAAATGGTGATAGCCCCAAGTTAGGGTAAGGAAGTTCTTTTATATGGGGTTCAATCCTGTTTGATGAACATTCTGGTGCCATTCAGGAGGTGATGGATGTGTGTAGTTCAGGAGGTGGTGAGTGTGCCAAATAGCTGGCTAAGTCCCAAAGCTCATTGCTGGAGGCCTCCTCGAAAGTCTTGAGCATAATCTGCCTTGAGTCCTGGAAGGAAGTTTAACAGAACCAGAATAAGCAAGACAAAGTCCTATTCTTTTCTTTCTTTTCTTTTTTTTTTCTTATTCTTTCCTTAATGAATATTTAAACCCATCAGGTGTAGAGAAAGACCTATTTGCTTAAGAGTGGTTAGGCCACTGGAGGTAGAGAAAGACTGATGAGTCCTATTCTTTACTTAATGAATGTTTAAACCCCCTGAAGGTAGAAACTTAATGAGTGTTTATGACCTCCCAGAGCTAGAGAAAGACTAACATTTACCTCTGGCACTACTTGGTCTTCCTAGTTATTTATTAGAAAAAGGGCAGAAGTTGCAGCGACATGCCCCATAACTCATACTGCATAGCCACTTTCCTCTCAAGGCTCAAAATCATTTAAACTTTTAGCAGTTTTAAATTTGAATTATTTCATTTCACACATTAACAGGATAGAGAGGGAAAATCACACAGTCATATCATTTCAGGCTAAAAAAGCATGTGCCAAAATTCAACACCCATTCATGATAAAAATAGAAAACTAGGAAAAGAATAGAATTTCTTCAATTTGATAATGAAAATGTGCAAAAACTCTACAGGTAACATTATGCTTTATGGTGAAAGACTGCATGATTTCCCCTTTAGATTATGAAAAAGTCAAAGATGTTTACTTTCACCACAGCTGTTCAGCATACTGTTGGAAGGTCTAATATGTGATATTATGACGTGATAAGAAATATATTTGGTCTCTATTGGTTCTTGGTACACAGTTCCTAAACCTTTGGAATCACCAAAGTGGCTCAGAGTGTCTTTTGTATGCTAATGAGATGACTGGTGCCTTGGGGCCCCTGGAGAGCCTCAGGGTGGGGACTGGTTGCCAGGTGATCAACTGTGGTTCTGACTGGTTCATGCAACTCCATCCTTGGGTTTGATTATTAATACTTTGGTAGCATGGCTCTAGGAGAAAAACTCTCCTGGTTTCAGGAGAACCAACCTTGTCCCATAACAGCCAGGCCTTTGGGCCTTGCCCTCTGACCTTAGGGTCAGGAAAGGGACTAAAGGTCAAGTTGATTATCAATAATCAATGATGTAATCAATTGTGCATTTGTAATGCCCCTATAAACACCCTAAAAGACAGGTTTGGAGACCTGCCTGATTGCTGAGCAAGTGGAGGTTCCTGGTTGGTTGTGCTCTTGGTGAGGGCAACATCCTAGAAAAGGAAGCGCCACACCCTCTCCTGTATACCTTATGCTATTCATCTCTTCCATCTGGTTTTTCGTCTGTATAAGTTTTTCTCCTGGAGCCATGCTACCAAAGTATTTATAATCAAACCCAAGGATGGAGTTGTAGGAACCAATCAGAACCACAGTTGATACCCTGGGGTGCAAAATTGGCATCTGAAGTGAGGGCAGTCCTGTGGATGAACCTTTAACCTAAAGGATCTGATGGTATCTTCAGGTTGATAGTGTTAGAATTGAATTGAATGATAGGACACTCATTTTGTCTGCGCAGGAGAAACTGATGTCAGAGGGTTATGTTGAGTAGTTTGTCAGAGTAGCAAAATTGCTTTGGCTGTTCATATCTACTATGTAACTCTAATACTTCTAATATTTTATTGATCTTGTCAACACAATAAGGGATAAAAATAAAAGGCATACGGATTATAGAAGAGGTGAAATTATACTTATTTGTACATAACTTGCAAGCCATGCATAGAAAACTCTGAAGAATCTTTAAAAAGTCTTAGAAATAATAGATAAGTTTGGCAAAACCACAGGATACAAGATCAGTGTACAAAAATCAATTATATTTCTTTTTACTAGCAATGGACATGTGGACACCAAATTAAAAATGCAGTACTTTCAACAAGCACTCAAAAAAATTAAATACGTGGGTGCAAATTTGTCAAAACATGTTCAGAAGTTGTTTGCTAAAAACCACAACACACTGATGAGAGAAAGCAAAAGTGTGCTGGATAATGGAGAGATATATGGTTTATACAAGTTAGAAGACTCATTATAGTAAATGAGAGGTTCTGGCATAGTGACAGGATGAGGGTCTGTAAGAAAGGAGAGAAGCCCAGTCTAGGCAAGAGGGAAGTATTTAATAGAGGGGAAAATGGGGAATGGAGACTGACCCAGTGTCAGCTCAGGTCCCGTACAGTTGCAAAATGCTTTTATTAGCCTTATTGGTATAGCAGGAATGGGGAGTGAGCCCAGACTACCACTCAGGGTCTTCTCTCCAGGGGGTGAGTATTATGGGCATATCCTTAGTTTCAGCCAGGATAGGGTAGGATGTTTCCAGGAACTCTCTGACCCTGAGAAACTCCAGGAGTATGGGGAGGAGATAGCTGGTTTATGACCTGGTTTTCTAAAATGGCTGCACTCCCTTCAGGGTAATGAGAATTCCTTTCCTATAATTGAAGATGTCAATTCTCCCAAAATTCATACAGAGTTTTAACATAATTCCTATCAAAACATCAGAAATATTTTTAATATATATAGACAAGATAATTCTAAAATTTATATGTAAAGGCACAGGAACTGGATTAGCCAAAACCGTTTTGAAAATGAATAAGAGGGTAGGACTCAGCTTATCCAATTTCAGGGTGAGGTGGCAGGATTGCTTCAGCCCAGGAGTTTGAGGCTGCAATGAGCTATGATAGTGCCACTGTACTCTAGTTTGGAAGACAGCCTTGTCATTAAAAGGACACATTGATATATCATTGCACACCTATCAAAACAGCTAACATAGAAAAGAGTGACAACACTAAATGCTGGTAGGATGTGGGCAAAATGGATCATGTAATCCATTTTGAGTTAATTTTTGTACAAGTTGTGAGGTTAAGGTCAAGGCTCTTTTCTTTTTTTCTCCTTTCTTCTCTCCTATCCCTCTCTCCTATTTCTTCCTCCCTATGTATGTCCAACTGCTTTAGAACCATTTGTTGAAAAATCTACCTTTCTGCTACTAAATTGCTTTTGGGTGTTTGCTATGAAGAGCATAAAATGATCGTGGCATTCTGAAAAACAATTTACTAGTGTCTTAAAAACTAAATATACAGCAGTCCTACGACCTGCTATATTTTGGCTATTGGACACTCCAAACTATGTGTCAAAATTTGATTCCCAATGTTGGAGGTGGATCCCAGTGGGAGGTATTTGTGACGTGGAGGGGGGGATCTCTTCTGAATAGCTTGATGCACTTCTCATTCTAGGTGCCCAAAGAGTTTCCCTGAGAGCTGGTTGTTAAAAATAGCCTGGTACCTTCCCCTCTCTCTTGGGTCCTGTCTCACCATGTGACTTGCATATTCCTGCTCTCCTTTGCCTTCATCGTGGGGGAGATCAGCCTGAAGTCCTCATCAGAAGCAGATGCTGGCCCCATGCTTCTTGCACAGCCTGCAGAACCGTGATCTAAATACACCTCTTTATAAATTACCCAGTCTTAGGTATTAATTTATAGCAACACAGACACAACACAACATTTGTACTCATAGACATTTATCCCAGAAAAATGAAAACTTAGATCCACACAAAAATCTGTACAGAAATGTTTACAGTAGGTTTATTCATAATGACCAAAAATGGTAAACAACCTGGATGCCCTTCAGCAGGGGAAAAGTTAAGGAAACTGGTTCATCCACACCAGGGATGCTACAGTGCATTCGAAAGACTGAACTAGTGATATACAGAACAACTATTCATAGAACAACTTAAATAATCTTTTTTTTCCCTTAGATTTATTTTATTATTATTATTATTATTATTATTATTATTTTTATTGAATGGTAACTGTGTACATTGATGCACTTTGCGGGTACAGTGTGGTGTTTTCACACACAATCCAAGACACTTCCATCAAACTGGTTAACATAGCCTTCATGTAACTTTCTTAATTATTATGTCAAAACATTCATATTCTACTCATAGAAAGATTCACTTGTACCCTTGCAAGATGAACCACGGAAGTGAACCCTCGAATACCTCTCCCTCCCACCTCTCCTGCCTCCCTCCCCCTTCCCAATATCCTTAGATTGTTATTAGGTTATAGCTTTCATATAAAAAGTTTTAAATTAATTTCATAATAGGTGTGTGTACATTGGATACTTTTTCTTCCATTCCTGTGATACTTTGCTAAGAAGAACATTTTCCAGCTCCATCCATG
>NW_003852410.1:27401157-27437445 GCF_000181295.1 Otolemur garnettii
GCTTGCAGCTCTAGCAACCAGTTCTGGACCTGCCCAGAGCCCTGGGGCGGGGTTCTTCTCTGCCGCCCGTGGGGTGCGCGGCTCTAGCAAGCAGTTCTAGGCCCTCCCAGAGTGGGGGACTCGTCCGCCGCCACCGGCAGGGGTGAGCTAAGCTCTAGCAAGTATTTCTGTGGCTGCCCGGAGCAGGGGAACTCCACTCCGGCCACCCACCACCCGCAGGAAGCTTGTGGCTCTAGCAATCAGTTCTGGACCTTCCCAGAGCCCTTGGGCGGGGTGCTTCTCTGCCGCCAGTGGGGTGTGCGGCTCTATCAAGCAGTTCTATGCCCTCCCAGAGTGGGGGACTCGTCCGCCGCCACCAGTGGGGGTGCACTAAGCTCTAGCAAGTACTTCTGTGGCTGCCCGGTGTAGGGGCTTCTCTGCAGCTGCCCGCCACCCGTGGGAGGGGGGCAGCTCTAGTAAGCAGTTCTGGGGCCCGCTTTGTACCTGTATTTTATGTTCTTAAATGATCTTCCTTGGATTTATAGCTTGCCGAACTTCTTTCTGGGCTCAGCTCCCCGTCTTTGGCTTCATAGATTCTGATTCCAACCAGTTTTTCTTCCTTTGCTCAGGAGCCTCTGACCAGGGTTGCTACCAGTCAGCCATCTTCCCAGAATCCCAACTTAAATAATCTTTACAGAATTTTGCTGAGGGGGAAAAGTCAAGTCCCAAAGGTTATCTGTTGTGTGATTCTATTTAATAACATTCTTAAACTGACCAAAGTACGGAGGAGGACAGATCTGTGGTTGACAATGGTTAAGGATGGGTTACGGGAGCTGGCGCGGAAGGGAAATCATGTGATTTGCAAAGGGCAACATGAGAATTTTTGTGCTAATGGAAATGTTCTGTATGAGGGGAAAGAAACAAAGGTGAATAATTTACCTGAGGCTGTAGTTACTTTAGGCACAGCCTGTTATTGTTCTCATTGTTTCGGCATTCATGCCTATTGATGTTTAGAAACTAAAAGTGAGGTGTAATGAAATTTGATCCATATTCTGGTCCAAGTTATGCTGCCAACTAACTTGTGACCTTGATCACGTTTTTTGAATTTTCTGGAACTTGGGTTTCTCTGGAGGGCTGTGGAATGATTCATCTCAGAGGTCCCTTCCAGCTATAGAATTTGATGGTTTCATGTTTGAATGCATCAAATGCATTTCAGCATCTCAAAAGTACACTTGGACATGCAAGAGTGGATCTGTTATGTTATTTTATTTCATCAGACATGTTTTGCATGATCTGTTTTAATGCATGAAGCTTGCCAGCATTACTTTTCAACAATGACAAAGGCTAAGACCCCAAATTCTCTCCCTCATGCTATTTTAAGTGCTGCAGAGTTCCCCTTGGGCCCCTGAAGACATGGTTTTGCGTTGCTTACAGAAAGGTGTTGAAAAGGACTCATCATGGATGTTGGTTCAAAGGGAATTTATAGTTTCAGGGTAGAAAATATTGCTTGGATTCTTTTTTAAAATGTAATTTGCAGTAGTTTTACCTTCTAGTGAATTCCATGGCATCACCTGAGGCACAGTGCATATTCTGAACTAATACCAATTTTTAAGATTTTGGTTTGCTTCTCATGGTGATGTACCCTAGCTCAAAATAGGACTTAATTCCTGTAAAACTTCACTGGTGCGACTTGAAAGTACAGTTTCTGAACTTCTAAGTAAATTTTGTGAGCCCTTAAATCCCCCATTACTCTTTATCTAAATTGGCTCTGTCCAGTGAGCACTGTTGATATTCCCGAAAACCCCAGGGGGAGCAGACTGAGAGCTGCACTTTCTCCAGATAGTTTTTATGGCATTAAACAAGTGACTGCTTCGTTTCTACTTCCAACTAGATGGTTATATTTCAGTCCTTCCCCTATGCCCTAAAATGTTGGGAAGAAAGCATATAGTTAGGTGACCTTCAGAACTAAACCTTTCACATTAATGGACATTTGGACATTTATTAAACCTGGTCCTCTGGCAGGGAAGTGTGATGAAGTATATGCTTACTCTCCTTCAGGGACCATGGACATTGAAACCACAGCGAGGATATTTATCCTCTTCTCTTCTTGATTAGCTCCTGTGTCCTTTCTTTTTAACTTTGGTAGTATATAAATTCCATGGTCTTTGACTTAAGCTTTTGGGGAAAAATGCAAATCAGACATAAGTAATCTATTACTAGGGGCATAGAAATCCCAGTGGTCAAAATTTGCCAAGTCAATTTCTCTTTTCATCATTAGAATTAACAACCCAACATCATATTTATACTGCTGTTTTCTCATAGAAATGTAATCTTGGGAAAGAAATAATCACTATAAACCAAGGTGTATATTTTACTGTATTTGAACATCATCTCTAGATTACTTATGTTTTCAAGGCATTTTTATGCTTTGAAAGCTACGGGTTTAATGTACTATATGTATTGGCATCAGGGGAATGAAAATGAAATATCAGTTTGATTTAGGGTTGCTATGGAGAATGTTTTAATGTTTCAATTCAATAGTTTAGAATATATTTATGCAAGCTTATACATGTATACTTCAGCAGGTTTCTACTTTGGTGAATGTATTTTAATTGACTATCAGGATTTAATAATAGCCATTTGAAATAAAACCAATAAATAAAAAATACATATTTCAATTTCATTTTACAACCATAAAGGTTCTCTCTTAAAAGATTTGTATACTTTTTTTCTTCATGGAAAGCTTTCCTTGATGTTTTCTGATATGTCTACTGATATCATTCAGCATCCGTTCTTTGATTTCCTGTCTTCATTAGCTGGTGTTTATAATTGCTGTGGAGTGGAATATCTTAGCCAGCAATCTAATTACTTCTAATTATCAAGTCACAAATATAGGAATCTTGGTCTTTCACACACTTTTGTCCTGCATGTGATATGTCCTTATACTTGTCATTTCTAATGCTTTCCTAGAGTGGGAGTTACCAGAAGTATTTGCTTGTAAAAGTTAAAAGGAAATTAAAAAAAAAAAAGAAATCCTCAAGAGAAGTGGGTAGCAGCTAACATCCAAGTTAGGATGACATCATTGATTTTCTCAACCTTCTTAACTTTCATTCCTGAAAGGGAAGAGAAACTCCCACTTGAGGATCCAGCTTTGTGCTGGCACTATGTTTCAATTCAATAGGTTGTAGTATATTTGGTTATAGTATATTTATACATGCTCATGCTTATAGGCCAGGGTTGATATTCAGCTATAGAGTAATATGCATTTTTACTCATACTTATTATTTCTAATTAAATGTCTCAATAATCTTATAGAAAAAGTGGGTTTTTTTTCACACATTGAGTTTTTTAGTATTTTGCTTTGAAAGTAAAGGTAGTTTTGGGTGGTGCCTGTGGCTCAGTGGTTAGGGCCCCGGCCCCATATACAGAGGGTGGAGGGTTCAAACCCAGCCCCAGCCAAACTGTAACAAAAACATAGCCCAGCATTGTGGTGGGCACCTGTAGTCCCAGCTACTCAGAAGGCTGAGGCAAGAGAATCACCTAAGCTTAGGAGCTGGAAGTTGCTGTGAGCTGTGATCTATTGCATGCTACCAAGGGCAACAAAGTGAGACTCTGTGTCTAAAAAAAAAAAAAAAAAAGAAAAGAAAAAAAGAAAGTAAAGGTAGTTTTTTTGGTAATTATTACAGTTATTGTTCTGATTGCTAGTGACTACTGCCTGTGTCCTAACGACCTACATAATAGTTAACTTGACAAGGCAGATATGATAGATTCAAGCAGTGGTTCTCAAGTCCAGCTGGACATTAGTACCACCAGTGTTTGTATTTGTTTCCTTGGGCTGTCGTCACAAATCTGAATGCCTTAAAAACAATAGGATTGGCTCGACACCTGTGGCTCAAGTGGCTAAGGCACAAGTCACATACACCTAAGGTGGCGGGTTTGAATCCAGCCTGGGCCTGCCAAACAATAATGATGGCTGAAACCAAAATATAGCTGGGCGTTGTGGTGGGCGCCTGTGGTCCCAGCTACTTGGGAGGCTGAGACAGGAGTTGGAGGTTGCTTGAGCCCAGGAGTTGGAGGTTGCTGTGAGCTGTGATGCCACAGCACTTTACCCAGGGGGAAAGCTTGAGGCTCTGTCTCAAAAAGAAACAAACAAACAAACAAACAAAAAACTCCAGGATTCTATTCTTCCACAGTTCGGGAAGAATAGAATAGAATAGAATAGAATAGAAACAACAAGTTGTGGGCAGGGCCACACTCCCTTGAAGGCTATTAAGGGAGAACTCTTCCTCACCTCTTTTATCATCTAGTGCTTTTGGTATTCTTGGACATGTGGCACCCAGACTCCATCCTTTGGTTTGTTTTCACAGGATGCTCCCTTCTGTGTCTCTGTGTGCAAATCTCCACCATATCATACTCAGGATGAAACCATGTGTGATGATTTCATTTTGAGATCCTTAATTAATTACATCTGCAAAGACTCTAAATTCAAATAAAAGCTGAATCAGGCTGGGCATGGTGGCTCATGCCTGTAATCCTAGCACTTTTGGAGGCTGAGGTGGGTGTATTGCTTGAGTTCATGAGTTCCACCAGCAGCCTGAGCAAGACCAAAGACACGCCCTGCCCCCATCTCTACTAAAAATAGAAAAAAAATAAAAACAAACAAACAACCACAACAACCAAAACCAACCCAGATGATGTGGTGGATGCCTGTAGTACCAGCTACTCAGGAGGCTGAGGCAAGAAGATTGCTGCTTAAGCCCAAGAGTTTGACGTTGCTATGAGATATGACACTGTGGCACTCTATCCGGGGTGACAGAGTAAGACTCTGTCTCAGAAAAAGGTGACTCCGAAAGTGTGAGATGAGGCCACCTAATTTTCTCGGGTACCTCAGGCCTTATACTTCCCTCCTTTAGCCCCCAGCACCTGCCTGGACCGGAATGCTAAAACTCAGTTCTTGCTAAAGGTGCCTCTGTGGGGCCCCACCCCTCTGTGTCCTCTGCCATCCCCTCCGTGCTAGTGTTCCAGAGCATTGTTTATTCCAGGGACATCATTTCATCTTTAGGGAAATAAGTTCCAGCTTCTCAATAGGCAAAATGCAGTCCAATATTTGGAAGAGGGCTCATTTGGAGACACAGTGTAATGCAGAAAATGAAACACAGGCTTTGGAGCTAGAAAGAGGTGGTTTCATATTCTCTGTCTAGAACTTCCCTTGCTAGATCTGAGACCTAGGTGAGCTATGTAACATCTCTGAGACTCGTACCTGTACCTTATTGTAAGAATTGGAGATATTCTATGAATACTTCCCAGCTTGCTCACGTGGTTGTGGGCAGGATGCAGTTCTTCCAGTGTTGTTGGACTGCTGGCCTCGGTTCCTTTCCAGGTGGGGCCTCCACAGGCCAGCTTGCTTCTTCTGATGAGACAAGAGAGAAGCGTAAGCAAGATGAAGTCACAGCCTTTTGTAAACTAATCACATTTTGGTTGTTGCAAGGAAGCTATTATACCTAGCCCATACTCAAAGGAAGAGAGGATTATCTCCTGACTAGCAGAAGATAGGGGGATCCTTATTCTTCCATTTTAGAAGCTGTTAAGTTTCCCCAAAACCCATCCTATTCTTTTTCTTTGGACTATTTCTGGCTTGAGGTATATGCTGACTCTTCTGAACACAGAGGGGCCAGATGTCCAGTTGAAATACCAAAAAACAAGAGGTTAAAAGAAGTTGACTTGGGAAGCCACAAAGAGCTTCCACACGGTATTGTGATAATAGTCACAATCAGTGGAGATCCTGGTGGATCATTATACCCTGAATTATTTTCCTACATGATTACACATGAACTATAGAGCTTCAGAAATAAACCACTGTAGTAGGCCAGGAGGGAACAATCTGAGCAGTCATTTAGAATGTGCTGCTGCAGAGAGAACAGTGAAATGGCAGTTCTTTGAAATCGCTTTACTAAACTGTAGTTTGTGTATCTGCTGTGACTGATCCTCATAGGGAGCCACAGCAGCCCTACCCTCACTCCTCCTTTTAAACACTCGCTTCGGAAACCACCATTTCTGGAAGATATTCTTGGGAGAGCACAGAACATCATTTCTAGGCATTTCCAATTCTACATAATTAGAATAGAAAGACTTTCAAGTCGGCTTCAGGTTTTAGCTTGTTATATAAATACGTTCACAGGAATCTCAAATGCTTTACAGAAATCTGACAGCAACTATAAAAGGCTTTTGAACATTTTTGTTGCCAAAGTCCCAGGGATTGCTGGAATCTTAAATAACCCGTTTTAAGCTCCAATTCAGAAGCTTTTTGTCATGTTTAATAATGTGGTGAATAATTCCTTTTCTGTTAGTCATTTCCTCTTTTATAATCCACAAGGATCTTTGAGCCATGGAATGGATATTTTCTGGAGCTATAAATTAAAGGTCCTTTAGATCCAAAGCTTAAAATGGCCTTTAAATGTACCACTTCTGTAAATCCAATTATCTAGGTCTAAAGATTCATTAAAATGCATTTAAATGGAAGCATTATATAGGTGTATGTTCAATTCAGAGTGATCATTTTGAAATGAGAGTGCCATGGAAAATAGATATTCCTGTGTACAGTAGAAAATGCAATGGGAGAGAGATTATTTTGTTTGTAGAGGATACTAAATATTAGAACTATCTTGCTCTTATTCATCCACTTTCTTTTAACATTGGGGTAAGTAAGAAGTTTAGTCCAGGGTGCAGTGACCCCTATTAGGTCTATCAGTAGTGTTCATGAGAACTATGAACTTGGATGAGAAAAAAAATTATGTCTTTGCTTATGCTAACCACTAACTACAATTTAGCCTTTCTTTGAAGTATGAAAGTAAGCAAAAGACCACAGTTGCATTGGCAGTTCTTGTGACTCTGACACTAATAGAAATTATAGGTACTGTCTAATCATAATTTACAATTATGAAAAACTACTTGAAAATACAGTAGTTACTACACCTGCCATTGGGTCTTATTGTTTAATGCCTTCATTAAAAAGCACACGTTAATATATCACAAACATATTTTAAAGTGTTTTGATAGCTGCATTTCAGTACAATTTGTAATCTTATAATTCCAAGTACATTTTTTTTTTTTTTTGACACAGGGTCTCATTCTGTTGCCCAGGTAAGACTGCTGTGTCATCAGCATAGCTCACAGCAACCTCAGACTCCTGGGCTCAAGTGATCCTCCTGCCTCAGCCTCCTGAGTAGCACAGACTGTAGGTTCCTGCCACAATACCCAGCTTGTTTGTTGTTTATTTTTAGTAGAAATGGGGTGTCTCGCTCCTTCTCAGAGTGGTCTCAAACTCTTGAGCTCAAATGATCCTCCCACCTTGGCCTCCCAGAGTGCTAGGATTAAAAGCTTGAGCCATTGCACCTAGCATTATGTAATTCTCACTGTGTCACCCGGGCTCAAGTGCAGTTAACACAGTCATTGTTCAAATGATCTGCTCAGCTCAGCCTCCCAAAGTGCTGGGATTACAGGCATAAACCACTACACACAGCCTGTGTACTTTTTTATTAAAAACAATTATTCTTAGAAGAAGCACATAGGTTTCACCAGGTAGCTGAATGGGTCCAGGTATACATACATAGAAACACACAGAAACATTGTACTAGAACCTAAAAAACATATAGAATGATTAAGGAAACCTGGTGTTCACTGAGCAAGTATTGGATAACACTTGCTTTGAATACATGGTATAATTTAATGTTTGCACCAACCCTGTGAGGTGGAGGTTATAATCATTTGCATTTTACCGATAACCAGTCTCTCAGAGGATCTCTAATGATCCTCAGCTTTTTGTACTCACTGCCTTGTGAAGTTGCTACAGTGTATTGTTATCTCTTTGATCAGCAAAATAGCATGGAAGAACACCTGTGTGGTCAGAGGCACAGTCATAAAAGGTTATTTTCTTTGGGGGAAGCTAGTCACCATTTTGTAAGAACACTTAAGTAGCTCTATGAAGAGCTTCATGTGGAATGAGATCTCCATCCAACAGCCAGCACCAACTTCTGGAGTTGTGAGTGAGCCATTTTTGGAAAAGATCACCAGCCCTGGTCAAACCTGCAGATTATTCTAGACACCGTGGACATTTTGACTCCAACTTCCAGGAACACTGCTCTAGAATCACCCAGCTAAGCTACTGTTCCCAGACATCCTGACACACAAAACCTGTGAGAGATAATAATTGTTTAAGGCTGTTTTAAGCCATTAAATAGATGTTAGGGCAGAATTTGTTGTTCAGCAGTAGATGATTGACAAAGAGGGCTCAGTTATCTATCTCAAGGTCATATGACTAGAAAATGACTGAGGCCAGATGGGAACCCAGCTATTGTTGCTGAAACGTGCTATTTCCCTCAACTTAGCTGAACAGAGAATATCAGAGAATCCCACATCCATTCTCCTCTTCCTTTCTAACCCCTTTTGCTCTCCCCTCTTTCCTTCTTTCTTCCTCTCACAGGGCGTATGCATGTGATACTTGGCAGTTAATGATATAGCAGGTTATCTATTTCCTCACTTGATCCCCTTGAATTCTTCAATAAAAGCTGTATGGGTCAGGCATGGTGGCTCTCACCTGTAATCCCAGCTCTTTGGGAGGCCAAGGCATGTGGATTGCCTGAGCTCAGAAGTTGGAGACCAGCCTGAGCAAGAGGAAGATCCCTAAAAACAGAAAAACTAACCAGGTGCTGTGGTGAGTGCCTGTGGTCCCAGCTACTCAGGAGGCTGAGGCAAGACGACCTCTTAAGCCCCAAAGTTTGAGGTTTCTGTGAGCTATAATGATGCTCCAGGAGATGGAGTAAGAACCTGTCTCAAAAAAAAAAAAAAAAAAAGCAATATGACAAAAACAGCAGGTTAAATTTATTAAGCTCTCAACGTATGTTGTAAACCATGTCATACATGTCCAGTCAATCCTAATAAACAATCACATATATAATATCCTAAGCAGTCCACTGTCACAGGAAGTAAATTAAAATTTCACTTGATCTTGACAATAACCTTGTCAGATGGAGAGGGAGGTGACATTTTCTCCATTTTATAGATGATTAGACTACTGAGTTAAGGGTTAAAGGGACTTGATAAAATAACTTTGTTTTTCTGTGTCAGTAACAAAAGTACGACCTTTTATTCCTGATACTAGTTAATCTCCTTTCCCACTGTTATAAAAAATAAGAGACATAAGACTAAATTTCCGTAGTATTTATCTGAAGTAATGCTTTCTTTGCCTGTGTAGATATGAGAATATCTGAGGACTTAAATATTTTTATTTTGGGGGGGAAAAGACCATCTTACAAGTGAATTTATATTCCCAAATTGAGGGAAAGTAGTGTGCATGAGATGCTGAATTGATCTCTAGATTATCCTTTGACCTTTCAGTAATGTTAAAATAAAACTAAATGAAAATGATAATATATCTCCTTAGTGTTCTAAGCCCATTGATATAAAAACAATTTAAATAGCAAATACAGACTTTCTCCATTGCTCTTCTGTCTGATTTTTAAATAACATTTTCATTATGGTTGCTATAGTAGATTAATCTGCTTTTTAGAAGGAAAATTCAGAGGCAAGTCTGTTTGATATCAAAATATATTTAAACTTGTAAATACCACTTGAGAGAAAGATTGGATACTGTAAGAATTACTATAAAGTATTTAGCTGATGCACACTAATATTGAAAATGTCCCTTATATATTCTTCACTTTAAAATTCAACCCTATTCAGTCTAATTTTATTTGTAGGGGATATTAAGTATCTTGAGCTACCAAAGGACTTAGAAAAGAGAAAGACATAGAAAGGGTAATAAAAACACATTCGTGAGAGGGAAAATTATTTGTATCTCATTACATTCACAAGGATTTGAGTAATTAATACAGTAATTAATTAATACAAAGCTTCTAAAAATTAAGAAAACAATCAGTGGCTCAACAGGAAAATAGACAAAGAACATTGGGGCCTATAATATTTTCAAAAATAGCCATAACATATCTCTCCCATGTCATGAACCATCAGAAAGTGAGGTCAATCTTCTTTTCCTCCTCTTTAACATAGGAGAAGCATTGTTATTGCTTCTATGAATAGGATGTACTTACTTTCCCCCCCTCTCCTTTTTCTTCCTCTTATTCCTATTCCCTTTTTCTCCCTCTACCCCTCATTCCTGTCACCTTACCCTCTTCTGCAGTGTTTTCTCTTGGAATCCAATAACCATGATGTGAAGTGAGCCTGACCACATGAAGAAACTAGCCATGTGGTATAGGAGTTCCAGCTAATGGAGGAGAATAATTCTATGTTTCTAGCATTAAGGAAAAAAGTGATGGATCAAATTATACTGATTTGATCTGTACAAATTATATGAATGTATTAAATTACTACATATACCATGAAAATATGTACATCTATTCTGTATCAATACAAAAAGAAAAAAAAAAAGAATTCTAAGTGACAACCCCACCAAGATCTCAGCTGGCAGCACCAAGACATCCTTGGGGCTCTTCTAAGGCCTTATAACTAGTTAAGTCAGGCTCACCAGTGGTAATCTCCTAAAATTAAATTCAACTGATTAGAGACTTCAATTACATCTGCAAAATCCTCTAACAGCAGCACCTAGATTAGTGTTTGATTGGATAATTGGGGATTATAGTGCAACTTGGCCAAATTGACATGTGAAAAATCCATCACAGGCTTTATGAAAATTATGAAAAATGTCATAATTTATAAACTTAACTTTTATCACTCATTTCCTTTATCTGTCTCATTTCATAATGTAATGTGAAGATATACTTTTTATTTCGTGGTGGCAAGGAGACCACTGGAGTGATAATCCATATGCTATAAACCTATTTTTGGCATTGTTAGTAATACCTTACTTGAGTCAATTTACCTCTTAAAATAGTGGCCAAAACAATATGTAATTTTTTTTATGTAGCTACAGTTTGACTCATTCTCTCTCTCTCTCTCTCTCTCCATATATACACAATTATTTTTAAATGAAAACTCTTAAGTAAGAAAGAGAATATTTTGCTTTGTCAGTAAAAGTTATCTGGTATCAGTTCTGTCCCAGCTTGACTCTGTCACAAAACAATTTATATAATCCTTGATTTTCACAGATTCATGAAGGACTTGTCAATTTATTTTTTAAAAATCTTACACAGGCACTTGATGGAAGAAAAAGTATTATTTTCAAAGACTTTTTAAGTTCTTTCTATAGTATTAACATGAATATAATACAAAAATAGAATAAACATGTACCCAAGTTTAATGAGTCTTTAATGGAACCAATGCAATCCAAGGGCATTTTGAAGAATTGAGTACTTAGAGGCATAGTCTTTAAATAAAGTGGTGGAGGGAGAATATTTGAATAAGATTACCAGGTTAAATACAAGATTGGTTAATATCCTACAGGACAATAAAACTATAATTTTTGTGGTTATCTTGTGCCAGACAAAAATCTACAAGTTAACCTGCAACCTAGTGTCTGTACAGTAATCAAAAAGGACACAGCAAAGTCAAACATAGGTACTGTCTTGAAGAATTAAATAATCCATAGGTTGTCTTGTTAAGTAATATCTTAGCATAATACTGAAAAACATGCTGCCACCACCACTTCCCTTGCTTAATTTTTATGTTTCTGTTCATTTTTCTTAGCAAGGGACTTGTAATCTTTGTGTTATAAAGATGCCACAGTAGAATTCTTATAAATGTCCATATATTACCCTGGAATCATTATGATATAAAAAGAAATCTCATAGGGGCCAGGCACAGTGTCATACACCTGTCTTCTCAGCTACTTGGGAAGCCAGTGCAGGAGGCAGGAGGATTACTCCAGCCTAAGAATTGAAGGAAGTAGTATGTGATGATCCTGGCTTGGATAACCACTGGACTCCAGCCAGGGCAACTTGGGAAGATCTTGTCTCTGAAAGAAAATAAACATACACATAAAAAAACTTATAGGAATGTCTCTCTTAATTCTTTCTTCAAGTACCCAGATCTTCAAAATGCTCTTGGATTGCATTAGTTTCTTCAAATACTTATTAAAATTTAAGGCTAGGCATTGTGGTTCACTCCTATAATCCTAGCACTCTGGAAGGCTGATGCAGCTGGATTGCTTAAGCTCAAGAGTTCAAGCCCAGTCTGAGCAAAAGTGAGACCCCCATCTCTAAAAATAGCTGGGCATTGTGGCAGGCATTGATAGGCCCAGCTACTTGGGAGGCTGAGTCAAGAGGATCACCTGAGCTGAATTCTTTGAGGTTGCTGTGAGCTGTGATGTCACAGCATTCTACAGAGGTGACAAAAGTGAGTCTCTGTCTCAAAAAAACAAAAAGATTTATTAAACTTTGGTGAATGTTTATTCTATTTTTGTATTAGATTCATATTAAAGACTATTCAAAGACTTATAAAAGTCTTTGAAAAAGTACTTCTCTCTATATTGGGTGTGAATTAGCAAAGATGAGAAAAATAAATTATACAAGTGTAGCTATTTAAGTATCCATCAATACAATGCCATAATTTTATTTATAACATGATTTCACTATTTAAATAATGAAAAATAAAGGTAAAAATAACAAAATTACAGTTATTTTATAAGTGACCTGCCTTGTAAATATAGGCAAGTGGGCTACACAATGGGAAAGCAATTTGAAATTAGACTTTATCTGCTAATAATCTCAGGTCTTCTGCTGTCACGTATGCATGGAACTGTGTTCAGTGAGGATATTCTGATCTCATTAACATTTCATCTAATTTCTGCTTGAATATCTACTTCTCATTTGTCTTTGCATTTACCATTTGCCAATGTCACACATTGAAATGCTAAGATTCTTAAAAGTAAGTGATATCCATTTTCAAGAAATAAGTGTTTCGTTCATGAAGGGTATTTTTAGGTTTATGGTAAATTTGTTCTCATTTTTAGTTTGTTCTTCATACAAATAGTGTAATACATACGGTTCTTCTTTATTCTTATTGAATATTTTCTACTAAACCTATCTTTTTATGATTCTGAAATGCCAGCTTCAGTTTTTTTATTAATTCATACCGACCCTGTGCAGAGCTGTCTATTTCAACTTAATGGCTATTTATAATATATGGAGGGCATTCCCCTGCCATTAAAGTTTAATGAATTGGCTTCTGATTCAATAGAGCCTAATAAAGGTAATCACTAGAATACATTGTCTTTCTGCAATGCCCTAGAAACTTTTTTATTTTCCCTATTGTATACCTCTGGCCCAGAGTTTTCCTCCTTTGCCTCTTTTAGTGTACACTTCTCAACCTCTTTTTCATTATTTAGTACAAATGTGTACATTTTCACACCTAGTATTTTTCCAGGTCAGAATGATGATCTTCTGTGTAGAAACTTTAAAGAGTAGCAGCCTACAGGATTGGAGGAAAGAAAGAAAATCTTAAGTACTGACGGAATGTAGATTTATTTACATGTAGAGAGAAAAATCATTTTTTTAAAAATCCAGGTTCCTTCTTAAATAAGGCCACTTACCTAGCTTATCAGTCCTTTTGTGTACTCTAAATTCAAGGCATGTTAAAAATAAAATGTGAGTTCTGGTTTTAGGTAGTATTGATGGAGGCCTTTGTGCCTGTACTAGAAAGCATGGATTTTTCACACTTTAGAAGGATCGATTTTTATGGTATATGAACAATATATACAACCTATCTATTACTACACTCATTAACATATTGTGTTATTATATACACTATATTAGTATATTGTGTATAATTAGTATATCATGTATCCAGCATTGGAGCTATATGATTGAGGGGCACAGAGCTGAATATTTCTTGACACCACAAACACTCATGCTCACATATACACTTATTTTCCCTGTTTTTTACTCTCACAAATCACTTCTTTTTGTACTTGTTATGAAAGGAATTTTAGCTTGCTCATGAACTCTGTCTAATTTGTACATTTCTTTGTTACTGAAAAATCCAGACAGAGGCCAGTATTTAAACCAGTGTGTGCACTCCAAAGTCTGTCTGTCTTCCGGATGGCTTGATCCTAATGGAATTTGGCTCTGCCATCTATTCCCTCTGAACAGCTTGCTAATTAGCCTCTATTCTATCAGATTCAGGTCCCATTTTTGGAATTACACATATGTCAAACTGGTTGTTGGGTCCACCTCGGAGCTCTGTAGCCCTAAAGTCATGGCCTGCTGACATCTTAGCAGCCAAAAGAACCTCCCTTGCTGCTTAAATAGAGATTTCTGGATCCTGTCCTGAGAGACCATTTCCAAGTAATTTTTTTAAGGTGTGTTTTTGAAAGTCTTTTTTTATTTAGAAGATTTTATTTTTTGGAACAGTATTAGATTTTCAGAAAATTTGAGTAGATAGTGCATAGAGTTCTCATAACCCTTTCCCTATCCACTACCCACCTCCCAATGATTTCCCCTATTATTAACATCTTGGATAAGTATGGTATATTTGTCACTTAAATGAATGAACCAATATTGGCATATTATTATTAATGAAAGTCCATAGTTTACATTAAAGTTCTATATATTATAGTTCTACATATTCATTTTATAGTTCTATATATTATAGTTCTATATATTCATTTTATAGTTCTATATATTTTTACAGATGCAAATTGTTGTGTAGTCACTGTTATAATTTTATATAGATTTTTACAGTTTACACTGCCCTAAATATTTCCTGTTGAAACAGGTGTTGAACCCTTTGTAATCATTCATTTTATTTTTTTAATTTCAGGCTATTGTGAAAGTACAAACAACCGTATCACAAATTTTGAATTTTTTAGGTAGAGTTCCCCTTGCAGTTATGTTCCACACCCAGAAGGTGTGCCATACATTCCTACCTTGCACCTTTTAAGTGGGAGTACACCAATCCCCCACTTCTTTCTCCCTCCCTCATTCACCTGCTCCCAACTTGATAGAATTAAGTTTTTCTCCTATCCGAGAGTAGGTTACATCATCTACTAGCTTCATAAAAAAATGAGTACATTGAGTACTTGCTTCTCCATTCTTATGATACTTTACTAAGTAGAATGAGTTTCAACTCCATCCAAAAGATGTAAAGTCACCATCTTTTCTTACATCTGAATAGTATTCCATGGTATACATATACTACAGCACATTAATCCGTTTTTTGGCAATTATAAATTGAGCTGCAATAAACATTTTAGTACAAAATCTTTATAATAAAATTACTTTTTTCCCCTCTGGGTAGATGACTTGTAGTGGGTTTGTGGGGTCAAATGGGAGTTCTAATATGAGTTTGACTCTCCATACTTCTTTCCAAAGAGTCTATATTGGTTTGCAGTCCAACCAACCATGTAGATGTGTACCTCTCTCTCCACACCTGTGCCAGGATCTACAACTCTGGGACTTTGTGATGT
Source organism: Otolemur garnettii (assembly GCF_000181295.1). Lineage (NCBI taxonomy): Eukaryota > Metazoa > Chordata > Mammalia > Primates > Galagidae > Otolemur > Otolemur garnettii. The sequence continues at coordinate 27,416,513 of NW_003852410.1, forward strand.
GGGCTATTCTCACTGGAGTTAAGTGATATGTCAGGGTGTTTTTGGTTTTCATTTCTCTGATGATTAGGGATGATGACCACTTTTCGCATGTTTGTTAGCCATTCATCTGTCTTCCTCAGAGAAAGTTCTATTCATGTCTCTCCCCTAGAAGTAGATGGGATTGTTTGTTCTTTTCTTTTTGATTAATTTGAGTTCTCTATAGATCTTAGTTATCAAGCCTTTGTCAGATTGGTAACATAAAAATATCTTTTCCCATTCTGAAGGTTGTCTATTTGCTTTAATTATTGTGTCCTTAGCTGTGCAAAAGCTTTAAGTTTGATTAAATACCATTTGTTTATTCTTGTTTATTTTTGTTGTTGTGATTGCTGCTGAAGTCTTTATAAAATCTTACCCCAGGCTGAAATCCTCATTTTTCCCAAACTTTCTTCTCTGGTTTTTATCAGTTCAGGTCTTAGATTTAAATCTCCTTCTTGAGTACATTTTTAGGTGGTGAAAAGTGCAGGTCCAATTTCAATCTTTTACATGTGGTCGTGTGGTTATCCAGTTCTTCTAGCACCGTGTGTTGAATAGGGTTTTTTTTCCCCCAGTATCTGTTTTCGTTGGTTTATCAAAGATCAGATGGCAATAAGAAATTGGTTTGAACTCTTAGTTTGTATTCAGTTCCAGATATCTATGTCTCTATTTTTGTGCCAATACCATGTTGTTTTGATTATTATGAACTTGTAACACAACCTAAAGTCTGGTAGAATGATGCTTCCAGCTTTGTTTTTATTATTAAAAATTGCCTTAGCTATCTTGTTTGATACAAAATGAAGAACTATTTTTTCCCATTCATCAAAGTATGATGTTGATATGTTAATGGGGGTTGCATTGAATCTGAAGATTGCTTTGGGTAGAATAGACATTTTGACAATGTTGATTCTTCCCAGCCAAGAGCATCTATGTTTTTCCATTTTTTAGTGTCTTCTGCTATTTCTTTTCTTAGAGTTTCATAATTTACTTTGTAAGATCTTTCACCTCTTTTGTTAGATATATTCCTAGGTATTTCATTTTCTTTGAAGCTATTATAAAGGGAGTTGTGTCCTTGATTTGCTTCTCAGCTTGGCTATTATTGGTGTATACAGAGGCTATTGATGTGTGGACATTGATTTCATACCCTGGGACATTATTATATTTCTTGATCACTTCCAGGAGTCTTGTGGTAAAGTCTCTGGGTTTTTCTAAGTATAAGAACATATCATCAGTAAAGAGAGAGGCTTTGATTTCCTCTGTCCCCATTTAGATGTCCTTTATATCTTTCTCTTGTATCTTTTTCTTGCCTGAATGCACTAGTAGAACTTCCCGCACTATGTTGAATAGTAGTGGTGATAAAGGGCACTCGTGTCTGGTTCTAGTTCTAAGTGGAAAAACTTTTAGTTTTACTCGGTTCAGTATGATATTAGCTGTGGGTTTGTTGTGGATGGTTTCTATCAGTTCAGCAAATGTGCTACCTATTCCTATATTTTTAATTGTTCTTGTTAGGAAAGAATGCTGAATTTTGTTGAGTCCTTTTTCTGCATCCATTAAGAAGATCATAGGGTCTTTGTTTTTGCTTCTATTGATATGGTGAATTACATTTATGGATTTGTGTATTTTAAACTAGAATTGCATCCCTGGGATAAAGCCTACTTAATTGTGATGTATAATTTTTTTTAATGTATAGCTGTAATTTATTGGCTAAGATTTTATTGAGTATTTTTGGATCAATATTCATTAGTGAAATTAGTCTATAATTCTCCTTTTTAGTTAGGTCCTTTCCTGGTTTTGGTATCAGGGTGATGTTTGCTTCATAGAACATGTTAGGAAGGGTTCACTCCTTCTTAATGTTTTGGAATAGGTTTTGGGGTACAGGTACAAGCTCATCTTTAAATGTTTGATAGAATTATGGTATGAAGCCATCTGGTCCAGGGATTTGTTGTTGTTGTTGTTGGAAGATGCTTTTATTGTTTCTGTAATCTCAGTGCTTGTTCTTGGTCTGTTCAAGAGATCTGTTCCTTAAGTCTATGGAGAGCATATGATTCCAGGTATTGTTCCATTTCTTCCACATTGTCAAATTTCTGGGCATAGAGTGTTTTGTAGTAGTCAGAAATCTCTTGTATCTGAGTGGTGTCTGTTGTTATTTATCCATTTTCCTTTCTGATTAAGGTTATTAGAGATCAGACCTTTCCGTTTCTAGTTAATCTGACCAGTAGTTTACCAATTTTATTCATCTTTTCAAAGAAGCAACATTTTGTTTCATTGATTTTCTGAATGATTCTTTTGTTTTTAATTTCATTTATTTCTGATTTAATTTTGGTTATCTTTTTTTTTTTTTCTGTTGGGTTTGGGATTAGATTACTCTTCCTTTTCCATTTCCCTAAGATGCTTCATTAGATTGTTGATGTGTTCTCTTCTTCTTTTTTTTTTTTTTGTTGGAGGTAGGCTTATAATGTGATAAATTTCCCTCTGAGGGACTGCTTTTGCAGTATCCTACATGTTTTAATGAGATTGTTTTTATGTGTAAGGAATTTAATAATTTCCTACTTTATCTTTTCCTTATCCTAGCTGTCATTCAGCATAAGATTGTTCAATTTCCATGCTTTTGTGTGGGGATGAAAATTTTAGTTGTAGTTAAGTTTGATCTTTTTGTCTTGCGCTCTGAAAAGATACTGTTATAATTCCAGTTCTTTTAATTTTATTGAGGTTTCATTTGTGACCTAGGATATGATCTATTTTGGAATATGTTCCATTGGCTAATGAAAAGAATGTATATTCCTTAGTTTTGGGATGATGTGTTCTGTATATGACTATTAAGCCCATTTGTTCTTGAGTGACATTTAAATCCCTTATATCTTTGTTTAGTTTCTGTTTAGATGATCTGTACATTTCAAAAAGAGGGGCTTTAAAGTCCCCAGCTATTATGGCACTCTAGGATATCATATTGCTCAGATCCATCAATGACTGTTTCATAAATCTGAGAACATTTAAGTTGGGTGCATAAATATTTAGAATTGCAATGTCCTTTTGATGTCCTCAGAGCATACCTTGTCTCAGCAAAACCCTGATCTTGTTTTGTCTTTCAAAGTTAGTTGTTTCCTGGAGACAAATATAGACTTCTTGTGCATTTTTATCCAATCAGCTGGCCTGTGCCTGTTCAATGAGGAATTCAAGCCAATAACACTTATTGAGATAATTGATAAGTGTGGTGGATTTCTATTCATTTTATTTGTAAAGGTCTGTTTCTTAGTTTTGTCCTTGGTGCCATTGTGGAAGCTAGGTTTTGTCCTTTAGTTTCTGGGTGTTTACTTTGCTGGTAGTCCATTGCCATGTTCATTGTCAAGATTAGGACTATTTCCTGTAGAGCTGATCTTATTGTGGCAAATTTCCTAATATTTGCATCAGTACAATATTTGATTTCTCCATCAATTTTGAAGCTTAGTTTGGCAGGATACAGAATTCTAGGCTGATTTTTTTTTTTTAAAGAAAGATAAAAGTTGGTGACCATTATTTTTTTGGATTAGAAAGTTTCAGCTGAAAAGTCTGCTGTAACCCTGATGGATCTGTCCCATAGGTCAATTCATGCTTACTCATGGCTGGTTGCAGAATTTACTCTTCCATCTTGATTTTGGTCAGGTTCTTAACAATGTTTCTTGGAGATGGTCTATTTGTATTGAGAAGACTTAGAGCTTGGTATCCTTCTAAAATCAGTGTTTCAGAATCTTTAGTGAAGCTTAGGAAGCTTTAATTTATGATGTCCTCCAGTAGGGCTTCCATTCCTTTGGGACATTCTTCTTCTATGAGTCCTATAATTCATATGTTTGAATGCTTTATGAAGTTAAGTATTTTTCTTTTCTCTCTCTTCTGCCTCTGTAACTGCCTGGATTAGCTCAAGAGGTTTATCTTCTAGTTGAGAAATTTTTCCTCTCTATTATCTAATCTGTTATGAATATTTTCCACTAGATCTTTAAGTTCCCTGATTGACTCTTTCATCCTATTTCTAGTTCTATTTTTCCTATGTCTCATCAATTCCCTTTATTGTTTTTACCATCCATATTTTAAATTCCTTTTCTGTAATTATTTGCATTAATTCTTTATAGGTGGAGTCCTCTCTGGTAGGTACCTCAAAATCTCTTGGGGAGGTTGCTCTCTTCTGGTTTTTTATGTTGCCAGCATTTTTCTGTTGGTTCCTCTTCATGTTGTTTTCTTCTTGTTCACTTCCTTCCCCTACTTTCTCCCACTCATTACCTCCTTTACATTAAATTATCTTGTCTCAGAGCATAGGTGGGGAAGTGCACTTTTTGTATAAGGCCAAAAGGAAGGTAAGTGTAAAGATTGGTAAAGAAAAAAAGAGAAAAAAAAAAGAATGGGAAATGAAAGGATAGATTTGAATACAAAGAGAGAAAAAGGACAATAAGAGAGAAAGACAGTGACAAAAAAGAAATTACAGTATTTGTTATGATGTTTTAACCACACCTGCCACTCTAGGACTTTGAGGATCTGGGCTGGGTGGGTCCCTTGAAGTCAGGAGCTCCCTATCAACCAGGGCAAAAGTAAGACCAACTCTTTACCAAATATAGAAATAAGTCAGTATGTCACAGTTGAGACATACCAATACCTTCTTTCCAAAGTCCAAGCTAGAAGGACACCCAAGACTGTGATCTCATAGCCTCCTGGAGTCAGACCAATGCCGTGATATACCAGCCCTCAGAGGAGAAAAAAAAAATGAAAAAGTTAAAATAAAAATAGATGAAAAAGTAAAAATATAATTGTATAAGATAAAAAAAGGAATATCTTAGCTATTATATGAGAAATTTCTTAGGAAAGATGAGAAAAATCTATACCAAAAGAGAGAAAGAGGAGGAAAATAAAAAATAAAAGGTGCTAAATAACCATAATAAAAATGGAGGAGTCCTTGTTTTTGAGAAGGTAAAAATGAAAAAATAAAAATACAACAAAATATAAAAACTAAACAACAATAATAAAAGAAAAAACTAAGGAAAAAATTGGAAAGAAAGCAAAACATGTAAAAATAATATATTTAGATGGTGGACATAAGTTTCATGTGTAATTTAAAATAGTTTAACATAGTGAATTGCACACAAACTTTATGTCTGCATGTATATATATAAGTCTGTGTGTGTATATAAAGTATGGCCATGAAGTTCATGTACAATTCAAAATTGCACACTATTTTAAGTTGCACATGAACTCTATGACCATCCTGTGTGTGTGCGTATGTGTGTGTATATATATACAGCAATATATTGCCTGGACCCCAGGTAGCACTGTGGTGTTAGGAGATGGCGATTTACTGTATCTGATGGGTGTTGGAAGCCACTCTCTAACTGGAAAGGAGACCCGATCTTGTCTTCTCAACTTCTTTGCCCTCAATGCTTCATCAGCATTCATTCCCTGTGGGACTGGGATACGGTGAATGTTCCCTGACAATGAAGCAGCCCTCTCAGGGATATGGGTGCTGCTGAGTTCACCCCAAGGATGGATGCTGGAGCTTAGCAAGAGTGGCAGATCCAGTAGTGAACTAGAACCCTGTGGACTGTTCCTCCTATGCTGGCCTTTTCACAATGACAGCACCTCATCAGCCACCCAAGCCAATGGAGAAACCGCCCTCCCTGGCATTCAGCTCTGGATGCAGGATACTGTTGGAGTCTACTCACTGTTCCAATAAGCAGCCCAGTCCAAAATCAAAATACTATAGGACAGCCCTTTCCTGTCCCCAGACTTCCATGGGAAAACCAGACTACTGGCTGGTCTCTGCCTATACCAAGCAATTGCCTTTCCTGTTGGTTTTTCTCAGCTCCACACCTGCTCATTGGCTCCTGAAGTCTCTTGCTGCTTCACTGTGGCCCCTGTAGTGATGTTTCTGTGCAGATTTCCCCAGCCAAAAGTGGCTGAAGTCCACTTTCTCTTCTCACCATGAGTAGCAGGAAGATGTCTCCAGTCTGCCATCTTGCCACATCCCTTCTTTTACCTTTCCAAAATGCCATATGCTTGAACTCACACAGCGTGTAACCTTTCCATACTGATTTTTTTTCACTTAGCAACATGCATTGAAGGTTCTTAGATATCTCCTAATAGCTTGATAGCTCTTTTTAAAATCACAGAGTAATGATATTCCATTATGAAGGGCAGTTTATTATGAATAAATTCTGTATGAATGTCTCTTAAAAGGTTTTAGTGTGAATATAAGTTTTTTGACTCAGTCAAATAAATGTAGAAGAGCTTGATTACTGGAGTCACTGGTGACATTATATTTAGATTTATAGGAAAATACCAAACCCTCTACCAAAGTGTCTGTTGCACTTTTAATTTTCACCAGCAATGAATGAAAGTTCCTGTCACTCTTTTTCCTGTCAGTATTTGATAATATCAATCTTTTAAATTGAGCCATCCTATTAGGTGTGTAGTAGTATCTTATTTTTATTTGCATTTCTCCAATAAAATATAATGTTAAGCAGCTTTTTCCAAGCTTATTTGTAATTTGCCTATTATCTTTGGTGAAGTGTCTGTTCAGATCTTCTGCCTTTTTTATTTCCTATTCTTGAGTTTTAAGTGTTCTTTGAGTGTGAAATTTTTATTAGCTATTTGTATTGCAAATATTTTCTGCAACTCTTGACTTGAATTTTCAAAACAGTGCCTTTTGTAGAGCAGAAATTTTTAATTTTAATTAAGTATAATTTACCAATATTTTATTCATTATTCTTTTGGTGTTGTATCTGCAAACTCATTGCAAATTCAAGTCTAGATTTTTTCTCCTATGTCAACTTCTAGAAGTTTTATATTTTTGCATTTTACATTTAGTTCTATGATCTATTTTGAGTTAATTCTTGTGAAAGGCATAAGGTCTGTGTCTAGATTCTTTTTCGCTTGTTTGTTTTTGCATATAGTTGTCCAGTTGTTGTGGCATTGATCCAAACATTCCTTTGTTGTGGCTATTAACACTCTACTTTTGTCTTCCTAGTCATATTGGCTCTCCTTTGTGACTGTGTGCTATTTCCCTTTGCCTCTACTGTATAAGGAAATTTGTGATAGCATTTAGAGCCCATGTATATAATTTAGGGTAATTTCATCTCAGAATCCTTCATTTAGTTATAGCTGCAAAGACCCTTATAAAAAATAAACTAACATTTACATGTTTAAAAAATTAGAATTTGATATCTTTGGACAACCATTAGTTACACTACACTGCTACATTCATCTTAAGGAGAAAGTATCTAAGTTCCCTCTTATAAGTATGGTGTTATGTTAGCTGTAAGTTTTCTTGTAGTTTTTCTTTTCTTTTTTTTTTTTTGGTGAAGTTGAAGTTCTTATTAATGAAGAAGTATGGAATTTTGTCAGATGCTTTTCTATAAGTATTGATATGATTTTTCTTCTTTAGTCTGCTGATAAGATATATTATATTATTCTTTTGAATGTTCAATGACCTTATATGCCTGCAATAAACCCTACTTAATGTGGCATACAATTATTTTTACACATTGTTGGATTTGATTTGCTAACAATCTATTGAGGATTTTTATGTTCTGTGTTCATGAGAGATACTGGTTTCTAGTTTTCTTGTAGTGTGTTTTGCAAATGTATTCTGGTTTGGGTATAGGTAATGCTGCTATCACAGAATGACTTACAAAGTGTTCCTAGGCTTCACTGATCTGAAGGAGATTGGTATCATTTCTTTAATAGTTTAGTACAGTAATATCAGTTAAACCATCTGGGCCTGATGTTTTCTGTTTTGCAAAATTAATATTTACTGATTCCATTTCTTTAATAGATATAGTCCTACACAGATTATCTCTTACCCTTTGTATGAATTTTGGTAGTTTATTTCTTTTAAGGAATTGCTTCAGTTTATCTTTGAATTGAGATAACAGAATTATTTGTAATATTCTTTTATTATCTTTTTATGTCTATGAGATTAGTAGTGATGACCCCTCTTTAATTTATCATGTTAGTATTATGTATTATCTCTCTGTTTTGTCTTTTTCTGGCTAGTCTGGCTAGATGTTTATCAATTCTATTGATCTTTTAAAAATAATCAGCTCTTGAATTTTTTGAATTTTCTGTGATTGATTTCCTATTTTCAATTTAATTGATGCCTGTACTAATTTTTATTATTTGTTTTCTTCTGATTGCTTTAGGTGGGAATTGTTCTTTCTCTGATTTTTTAATTTTAGATTATTGGATTTACATTTCTCTTCTCTTTTGACCAATACATTCAATGTTTTAAATTTCCCACGAAGAATTGTTTTCCCTCCATTTTACAAATTTTAATAGGTTGCATTTATTTTTATTTAGGTGGAATTCTTTTAAAATTTCTCTCTTAAAAACATCTCATGCCTTAGGATTTTCTATTGAAATTCAGAAATGATGTGTCATATGATAGAAACTGAGACCATTAGGCTTTTGATATGAGGTTTTATGTTACTCTAACTAGGAAATAACTGTGTTTGATTCTTGCTGTGGCTGCAAGTATCAGATGCTTTTGTTTTCTGTAAATGTTTTTTTATCTCCTGTTGTCTTTGGGCTTCCCTAAGAACTACTTCTAAAATTGTCTGTGTCTTTCAGCTCTCAGCTGTAATTTACTATTGTTATACCAAAGCTCTATTCATGTGGGAGGGTAAATGCCCTATGATACTATAATTATACCTCAGGGGGTTTGTTATTTTTGTTTTGTCTTAGTGAGCCTGAGTTGCTGGGCTATGATCTTCCAAAGTGTTTCCTAACCCTTTTCTGTCCCCTAATATGAGATAAGAAGGCTAGAAGGGCTGGAACTGACCAATTAGCTCTCTTCCAAGTCACATAACACCTTGGTAAAATAGCTTTCCTAGCAGAGCAGTCTTAATTGTAGATAACAATCTGGAGAACTTTCAAAATGATCACTTTTTCCTCACGGAGATTTTTCTGCAGACTTCACTATGGGTGGGGTTTCTGGAAGTAAAAAGTATGGAGCCTCCTCTCAGATTGAGCTCCCCTGAGTTTTTAAGTCTGTGGGTAATCCATGTTTAGCCTTTAGCAATTCATTGAAATTACCATAAATAAGTTCATTTTCCTCCCAGTTACTAGGTTCATCCACTTTAGCTTCAAATGAGACGATCTTAGCTATGATTCTTTGTTTTCACCTTTTTTTTTTTCTGAGTTTGGGGGTGGTGACTTGGCTTGTTACTTCAGGTCTCCGCTCCGCAGGAGCTAAGAAAAGTCATTGTTGTTCAGTTGATTCAGTTTTGTTTGTTTGTTTTCTTATTGTGAGTGATGGCTTCTACCCTTTTTATGTGTACACCCCAAGAAATCTTCAGGCAAATGTTTGATAGAGAAAATCTGTTCCAGAAACTGGGACAATCCTTTTAATATAAAAATTGGCATTTTCTCAAAGTTTCAGTATATTTTTGCCTACCACTAGGATTTCAGTAGCTAATTAAGATGTCACTAATATATTTTTAATAAATCAAAGTTCTAGGTGCTGTGCCTTTTGCACCTTTGAAATAGGAGTCTTAAAAATATTTTGTGATTTACCTTGTTCAGTTGTTAGTTAAACATCATTGAGGCATTTCCATCTGCTGTGGCAGGTTCTCTCACCAGTTTCATATATTATAGACCCTCAGACATGGGTGGGTTCTGAACTAGAACCTTGATGTCTTTTGCACCTTCTGTGTTCTTGTTCTCAGCTTTGAGAAAAATGCTTGTGTGAATGCCTGGTATTTTTAAAAACTAAGCAAAGTGTTACAGACTTCATCTGCGACACTGCTTCTATCTCTATAAGGAGACATTGGAGTACAAAAGTTTTTTAACATTCTCCAAACTATTGCCTAAATCTACCCTGATGATCAACGGGGAGAAGAGCAGTAATCTCTGCATTGTGTTTTAATTTATAGAAACAGGCTTGACTTGTGCATACCGAAAAAGGTGTGAATTTCAAAACCACAGATTGCAAGGTCTCCTTGTACGATAACTTTAGGATTGACATTGAGAGAACACACAAAAAGAGAATACGTCACTTTAGTTCTGTTAATTATCTCTCCTTTATAAGCACTTTTACCCTGTATTATTTCACAGGACAAGATTACACAAACTCAGCCTTCTTTTTCGTAAGTATGCATTTATGGATCACATGTTATGTGCCAAGCACTAGGCACAGAGTGTGCCTCTGTGAACTCAAAGAGGTTTTTCATTAGGAAGCATAACGTAAATGTTAACTGTCAACTTTCCACAAGGCTACTAGACAAACCTATTGATTAGACAAAGCTACACTTTTAAACCTACCACAGTAAGAGTTATAGTACATTGACAGAACCTAAGTAGTTTTTAAAAATAGAGAAATTAGGGTAGCATATTTATGAAGTTTAGGACTCAGTCTGGGTAATTTTAAGATAAGTCCTACAATTCAGGGAACTGATTGGAATTAGACAAGAATTTAGGACAAAATATTTAATAGGTTTGTCTTGATGGCATAGAGAGGTAAAGATCTTCAAGTGTAAGCCCTGACAAATAAGCTGATCTCCCTGCTAAGTAAACTCTTACAGTTGATTTATAGGTGTCTTCTTTTTTTGTGGGTTTTATATTTTTTTGTTACTATCATCATTCCAAAAGCAAGTATTTCTCAGAGCAAACAGCTAAGTTTTTTTTGCTTGTTCTCAGTAATAATGAACATAGTATTAAAAATATGCCTAGATGCAGAATTTTCACAAAGCAACAAAAAACATTCCAGTTATCACAAGTAAATGAACTTGAATTCTTAAAGTATAGCCATAAGGAGAATTTATATAAAATGCAAAAATCCTTATCTAGTTAAATGAAGGAAAAGGAACTTTCTTTCCTCACTACTGTCTATTTTTTTTTTTAATAATTAGATAAATATTGGGAAATGTCTTTTCTTATCCTAACATAATTCCATTTGGGAATGCAAATTAAAATAGATTTTTTTTTTTTTTACCTAAAGCAAAGCTATAGATCTTTCTATTGCATTTGTAATCATAGATGCTAAATTTGCTGACATGAGGATTTTCACTAAAGTCTTCAAGACATCGTCTTCCCAGGGCTGACCTGCGGATGTACCTACAGTCTGGGCACCAAAGCCCCAGGCTCTCTCTCAAATCTTGTTTGCAGTGGACCTGAATAGACTTAAATTTCTATACTCATTCTAGTGGACTCCAAAAGACTGCCTGTTCTCTAGTTTAATAGATTTGTCTCCTTTTTACATTACTTGAAATACCTGGCTGACTATCTTGAATTTGCAGCTATTTCTTGATGTGGCTATTATAGCTATGGATATAGTTTTGTTATAAATATATTTTTGTTCCCATTCCATTGAAAACATAGCTTATGATCATTAATCTCTAAGGTACAAGACAAGTGTAACACTTAAATTGATGCGTTCACATAATAAATGTGAATCACTTATATAACATGCACTCTTAGGTGAGTATTTAGGTAAAGGTTTTTTGTCCATTGCTCAAATATTTATTGAGTGAATGTTATATAAAAGGCAATGTATAACCAGGTATCTATGGTTTTAGTGGTGAACAAAATGAAGTAATACCTGTCCTCAAGGAGTTTATAATCTAGTAGGTAAACTAGAACTCCAAGACTTATCAGTACTGCCAAAATGTAATGTGTCATAGTTGTTTTCTTTAATGTTTCATGGTTGTCTTCTGTAAATATTAATTATTTTAATAAAGATTGTAAGAGTGCTTTTAATATTTAATCTATACAAAGAAGAATACTTTTATTAATTTCTCTAAATGTTTCAGATCATTATTCCTTCTGTGATTTTAAATATTTGTGAAAGTTCTTTCAACATGTCCTTCAGAAAGACTTCTTCAATATACTTGCCAACAAAAGTGACGCTCCTTCTTTAAATAAACATACCTAGAATTTAGGAGCTGCCTTATGTTAATCGTTGCCTTGTAATGGTTATTTACTGTCTTTTTGTTTACTGACAGTGACTAGAATCACACTAGCAGTATAATTAACATGAAAAATAGTGAGACTTCTCTTTAAAACAGAAGAATTACACTTCTAATTTAATAAAATTTCCTCTAAAAGGGAATTGGATATTAATTCAAAGAAATATGAAGTTTTTATTTTACCCCATGCTTATGCAGAACATTAGAGAAATCCCCAAACCTCTAAATCTTCATTCTCTAACTAACTGAAAGGCAACGATCAAATTGCCTGTCTAAGCAAATTATTTCCTACTGTGGATTTTCTCCTTATGCAAATCTTGCATTTTGAGTATAGTGTTATAAGAAACCAAGTCTGATATGTGTAGTTTTTACTTAATCCTTTGTTTACCTGTTAGAGAAATAGCAGATTTAGCTACATACAGGCCAGTTGCTGTGATTTCAGGCTGAATACTGAGAAACAGGTTAATTTAATAATGCCTCCAGGTACATGAATGGAGCTATAGAGTTTCATTTTCAAAATCCCTGTATCCATTTGCACATGGAAAGGAGAAAGGCAGGCTGACGCTAGAGTGTGTTGAGGCATTGTCAGTTGGAGTTCATCTGTCTTGATGAACTTCCCTTTGTTTGAGTTTAGGGAGTATAGTTCCATCATATCTGTTCCGACCTCAGATTCAGTTTTATAAGTGGCCACCCAGTGACGTCTTCGTCCTCACTAAAGTTCAGAACAACAGAATATTCCTTAATTGGCTTGGGGAGTCCTCAGTCTGTCAACCTCTCTCAACTCAGGATGTGATGAGTTCATGTTGAGGGAACTGTTAGAGTAGAAATGAAAGACAACTCATCATTCCCACTGCCCCTGTAGTCCCACACCAGCACTGCTTTTCCTCACCTGTGAGGATGTTTGCTGACCATTATTTGCTTCTGCTCTCTGCCTCCCTAAATTTCTATTATTTAAGACCCTGCCCATGTGTCCCTGTCCCATGTAGCCCTCCCTGATTTTCCCATCCTAGCCTTCCAAGAGCTTTGTTTCTTCTGAAGCTTAAACTTCATTTCTAGGAGTACTTTTCATATCTTGTCTCATATTGGAGTTAATCGTGTGAATGCCACTTAACTCTGACTCCCTGAGAGCAAGGTTATAGCTTTATTTGGTTTTATATCCCCTTGAACAGTAACCACTGCTCAACCATCAGAAAACATTCTTGGGTTGACTAGAACAGGGGAGGCCGTACTAGAGAACGATGGGCAGCTGGAGGCTTGGAGTCTGGCTGCCTGTGTCTAGATCTGAACTCTGCCAGTTAGTAGCCTTTATGACCTCAGACTTGATTGTGGCTCATTTCCTCATTGAATTGTTCTGAGGATTTAATAAAACAGCACACATAAAGTACTTAGTATTATACCTTAGTAAGCACTCAGAAAATGTGAGAATTCAGAACATACTTGGAACTTATACATTACCCTATTACTATCTGTTCTTTTACGGATTCACAGACAATGTTCTGAGTGTCAGCTTTGTGCTAGGCCTTATGCTGGATTAAGACTGTTAGAAAGAATGATCAGTAACACAGAAAAGAAGAATCAATAATAGCAACAGAAACTGTGGCTTAGTACAGGACTTTTTTATGACAGTGGTGTGATGGAGCAAATTTCATGGTAATGGGGAACAGATGTACTATAAAGTGAGTACCATTTGACCTTGATATTTGCTGAGTACTTGATAATGCATTGAGACCTGGCTTCTAACATAAAGAAGTACAATTAGCTTTAGGCAGCTCTGCTCTGCACTTCAGCCAATTTCTAACTTTTTAGTGAACAAGCCCATTATCAAAGATGCTAATAGGGAATAAAATAATCTAAGGTTTTACTTCCTTGTCTTTCATTTGTCTTTGCTAATCAGCTATCAGTGACCTCGCGGGTAGGCAGAGAAAGGTAGCCCCTAACAGCAACACTCTACTCCTATCATTCTATGGATTTGGGGGAATTGAAACTGAGAAAAAAATCCCCCATAGATCAGGCATAAATCCTATTTTGCGGATGGGAAAGTCCTCTGCTTTCTCCAGTTTGTGACCTTGGAGAGGTGTCTTTTCATGCCCTATCTCCTATTGAAAGAAGCCCACTGTTAGTACATTCTTCTGTGCCTCCTAGCAAGATCTGGCTTTCTCTGGGAGACCAAAAACTTTTCCTGTGTTCCTCTGGTTCTGTGCTGATTCTTTCTCTTTCTGCTGTTACTGTCTCCTATCTTTCTTACATACTTGGAAGTGGGCGAAGCTGAACTCATCTCTGAAGTTGAATAGAGAGCCCTGCTTTGAATCATGGCCCATTTTAATTTGAGCTTTTCCCTACCTACCTAATTTTTGCTGGAAAATTCTTCCATTTGGCTTTTAATAGGGGTCATTCTGTGGACAATATTTCATAACCAGTTATAGATTTCATAGTGTTGCATTTATGTGGTGATTTATAGTCCAAGCACTTTTATACTTGCACATCCATTATAAAATCTACTTCCTGTCTCCCCAAAGCAGAAGCCACTTCTCCATCCCCATGTTCAGGTGAGGTCATTGAGGCAAATGCCTGGATTAGTGAAAATGGAGATTCTGTTTCCAGCAGATAGAACCATTTCACTGTATAAGTAACAGAAACTCAAAGTAACTTTAAATTAAAAAGGAACTTTATGTTAAGGGCACATGTCTGTCTCACCACAACAGAAAACATAAAGTACCTTTCTATGAGTCCCTTTCAGGGACCTCACACAGAAAGACAGGCAAGAACTACGACTGTGATCTGTATTTCTGTTTGCCAGCCTTCTCTACTTCTCTATACCTGGGGCCCCGCATGTTTTGGCAGCATGGTCTCCTAGACTATTCTTATTTATTTATTTTTTTTAGAGGCAGAGTCTCATTTTGTCACCCTCGTTAGAGTGCTGTGGCATCACAGCTCACAGCAACCTCCAGCTCTTGGGCTTAGGCGATTCTCTTGCCTCAGCCTTCTGAGTAGCTGGGGCTACAGGTGCCTGCCACAACACTCAGCTATTTTTTTTTTTTTTGCTGTTGTAGTTTAGCTGTGGCTAAACCCAACACCTTGGGTATATGGGGCCAGTGCCCTACTCACTAAGCCATAGGCATCGTCCTCCTAGACTATTTAGTCTCTATCACTTGAGTTCAGAGGATCAATGGAAACAAACTCATCCCTTGGATTCTAATTCCAAATTCTCTAGAATATGAATGGCTGGCCCAGCATCAGGTCAGTTGTACTCTTGGTCATTGCAGTTCAAGTTTGAATGGGGCCTGGTCATTTTAAGAGAAAGATATGAGCCTGGATAGACATTCAAAAGAGTCATCTAACCAACCCATGAGTTTATATGCATTACAAGGTCAGAGTATGTCCACCCATACGTGGGTAACTTCTCATTTTTATGACTTGCAATAGTAATTTTTAATGAAGTTAGTCAATTTCCCCTTGAAGTTTGCATAAACTCAGGGGACTCTTAAGCTCTTATTTTATCTTAACATTTCTGTCTCCTTCACCAGACTGAGATTTTTGAGGACGGCGACCTTGTGTTGTTAATTCAATTCCCAGATTCTCAATGCCTGGCACAATGCTAGTATATTTTAAGTGCTCAGTAAATGCTGGTTGAATGAAGAACAAGATAAAAGTTTAAAAAATATGCCTTTGTGCTCCCACATTTGAAAATCTGTTTTGTGTTTAAACCACAAACAACTAAATGATAACTTAGACAAAAAAAGCTGACAAAAGTGATAAGTAAGAACAACTTTTATGTTTTGGGGAAGTACTACCCTGTCATGTAGTCATAGGTCAGGAAGGAAACACCAGTATTCTGCATAAGAACAGCCAGCAGGTGATTCCAAGGGAAAGGTAGCTGCTGGCCAGTGGAAGAAAATGATTTTAAATGGAAACACATTCTGATTTCAAATAATGGACAGTAAAATTCCAGTGATTGAATTCATCAATAGAAGGTTTCAAACAAGTTGAAGAGATAGAAACCCGAATATGTCTGGAGTGCTCATACCTATTCCCTTAGGTGTTCCTTTTTAGTTATTTGTTATTTTGAATGTTTTTAATTGATCATTTGCTCTGTTAGTTTTCTATTGCTGCCATAACAAATTACATAAACTTAATGATTTAAAACAACAAAATGTATTATTTATCAATTCTGAGGATCAGAAATCTTAAATGGGTCTCAGTGGGCTAAAATCCAGGTGTCAGCAGGGCTGCGTTCCTTTCTGGAAGCTCTAGGAGAGAATCCATTGCTTTGCCTTTTCTGACTCGTCATCTTCCTCTATCTTCAAACTCAGCAAAAGCAGGCCAAGCCCTTCTCATTTCTTATTACTTTCTTTTTAGCCTCCCTCTTTCATTTTTAAGGATACTTGTGGTTACATTGGGCCCACCCAGCTTATCCAGGTTCATCTCCCTACCTTGATTAGTAATCTTCCTTTCCGTCTGCAACCTTAATGCCCCTTTACCATGTAAACATATTCAAAAGCTCTTGGTATTAGGATGTGGGCATCTTTGGGTGGTCATTATTCTGCTTCCGACACTTCCCTTTACTGTGGACATAGATAGCATGGAGGATGTAAAGAGAAACAATATATGGTTATTACAATCAAGGTGGTTTTCCAGCTAAAGAAAAAGTGAACTTCCAGACAATTTAAATCATGTATGATGACAAAATTTCTTTTACTGCTTACTAAACAAATGTCCAGCTTTTTGTCCCTGACTGTGCCAGTCACAAGTCCTATTTCCTAGCCTTAATTTTGGGTTGTATCTTTTGAGCATCTAATTTGCATTAAGACCTAAAATCAATACACTAGGGTGTATAGGTGTGAACAAGACATCACTCTTTGAATAGACAAATGACTATATTGTTGTAAATAAATTATGAGATAAAGTAATTTTCCTCAAAACTGTTAGTGATCTAATCTGAGAATGAGAACTGAAAATTTGCAAATTATCCTAAAGTTATGCCATATTTAACATCCTCAGTCTAAATGCTTTCCAAGATACAGATTCTTAAGCATACAACTATGATGCTAAAAACTTTGAAGTTTGGACTCATTTTCAAGAAGTTAAAGCAATAGAGTGTTAATGGAAGAAAGGCTTTTTTTACTTACCTTGTTTGCCCATTTAGACTTCAAGGACAAGCTTGAGAATCTATGAATGACATCCATTTGCAATCAAATTTGAAGGTTATTTATTAAGTGACATTTTCAGTGAGATACAAAACCTACCTCCTGGATGGTGATAGTATGAAGTCATTTTTAGTACATGTGAGAGAGCAATGAATCAGAATATTTATAGTATAGCACATTTAAAAATGTCCTTCAAATATGTATGTATATAATAGCTTAATAGAATATCAAGTCCAAGTTTTACAGGACTTAGACTAAGCATCACACAGCTTCAATAAATGGATTTGTACTCATGTGCTCACTGTGGTCAACAATCTGGAAAAGTTACAATGCCAGCAAAAACATCTGGTAGGAGTAGTCCTAGATCATGTTTTTATTTTACCCAAACTGACCATTAATAAAAATTTCACTAAATGAATTAAAGCTGTATAAGGTAGAAAATGATAGGTGTGCATGAACAATAATATGCTAGTTAAGCCTTGGTGATTCTCAAACTGGTCATTTGAGGGGTAGTTTTGTGTTCTGAGGCCCAGGGCAATCTAAGATAAACAAGCTACATCTTCTTAGGAATTTTACTTAGAAATTTGAAGGAATGAAGTTAAATATTGTACCTGCTGAATAATTTGAAATATTTTTATATTATATGTAACATAATTATGTAGTGTACATAACAAAAATCATATTATACATTATAATTATAATATATTATATTATTGTATTATTATAGTGTATGTAACAAAAATCATATTATTGAGAACACAATTCACATAGCATTTTTAAAAGAGAATTTTTCCATCTTATTTTTATCAAGTATTTGAAAGTCTTTTTATGTTATACAATTTGCAAGTATTTCCCATTGATATGTGGGTGTGTGTGTGAGAGAGAGAGAAATCAAATAGCCCTACAACAAAACAAAACCTTCTTTCTGTTTCTCAGTCTCTCATTCTCCCTCTTTAACTAATTATTTTGTGTTTACACTACTTTTTTTTTTTTTTAACATATCAAGGCTTTTCTCTTGATTTTTCCACTATGGAAACAGAGGACATGACTAATCTTCTCCCCTCTAACCCTTCTTCATCCCAGTACAGTCTTGCTATAAATTTGATGAAGTCAATATTAAATATTCACATTAGTATTCTATTTAAATGCCATCTAAATTGCCATCATGGTTTCTATCCTGCCTAACTTTTGATTCCTCTGGGTGTGATAAGTATCTTTTTGTTTTTTTAAATTTATTTGGTTTGATAAATAGGTATTGTTGCCTCAGCCCAAAGATGACTAAATACCTTCTCAAGATGTTCACACACTTCTGGTATTCTATTAATTTCATCTTTCTGGAGACGTCTCTCCAGAAGCCCTGCTGGCAGCTGCCACTGGTGGGCTCCATGTCCACACACCCTCTGTTTTAGCCTCCATAGGAACAAAGCTTATGTCCTTGGCCAGCAAGGGGCATGGCAGTCTCCCGGCTATAAGGAGGGAGAGGGGGGTCTCGGAATCTGAATCTTGCTTTTTCTTCTTTCCCATTCCTTTTTTTAGGGAATAGCTTTATCAAGATATGCATAGAGCATGCCATTCACCCATTTAAAATGCACGTATTAAGTATATTCACAGAGCTTTACAACCATCACCATAGTCAGTTTTAGACCCCCAAAGGATACCCCATTTTACATTAGCAGTCACTACACATCTTTCATGAAACCCACTCCCCCAGCTCTAGGCATTACTATTGTACTTTCTGTTTATACTTATGGCCTATTCTGGACATTTCATATACAGGCAGTCCCCAAGTTACAAACATCAGAGTTATGTACAACTCACACTTATAAATGAAGCCTATTGCAAGTAACAGGGAAATGTACCTGTTTCAACTTACATAAAAATTCAACTTAAGAAGACAAGCACATGGCTTACAAACACATGAAAAAGAGCTCATCATCCTTAATCATCAGAGAAATGCAAATCAAAACTACTTTGAGATATTATCTAACTCCAGTAAGATTAGCCCACATCACAAAATCCTAAAACCAGAGATGTTGGCATGGATGTGGAGAAATTGAAATACTTTTACACTTCTGGTGGGATTGCAAACTAATACATTCCTTTTGGAAAGATGTTTGGAGATCACTTAGAGAACTAAAAATAAACCTGCCATTCGATTGTACAATTCCTCTACTAGATATATATCCAGAAGACCAAAAATCACATTATAACAAAGATATTTATACCAGAATGTATATTGCAGCTCAAATCACAATTGCTAAGTCATAGAAGAAGCCCAAGTGCCCATCGACCCACAAATGGATTAATAAATTGTGGTATATTACACCATGGAATATTATGCTGCCTTAAAGAAAGATGGAAACTTTACCTCTTATATGTTTATATGGATAGAAGTAGAATATATTCTTCTTAGCAAAGTATCTCAAGAATGGAAGAAAAACTATCCAATGTATTCATCCCTACTATGAAACCAATTTATAGCTTTCTTATGAAAGCCCAAGAAGAAGGGGAAAGCGGGCTCAGTGCCTGTGGCTAAGGCACCAGCCACATACACCTAAGGGGTGGGTTCAAATCCAGCCCTGGCCTACCAAACAACAATGATGACTGCAATCAAAAAATTGTCAGGTGTTCTGGTGGGCACCTGTGGTCCCAGCTACTTGGGAGGCTGAGGCAGGAGACTCGCTTGAGCCCAGGAGTTGGAGGTTGCTGTGAGCTGTGATGTCACAGCACTCTACCCAGGGTGACAGATTGAGGCTCTGTCTCAAGAAAAAAAAGAAGGGAAAGGGGAGAAGGAGTGGAGGGGAGAGGGAAGATGGATGGAGGGAGCATAATTGGTGGGACCACACCTACGGTGCATCTTACAAAGGTACAGGTGAAACTTAATAGATGTAGAATGTAACTGTCTTAACACAATAACTAAGAAAATGCTATGTTAACCAGTTTCATGAAAATATTTCAAATTCTATGTAAACCAGCACATTATACCCCATGATTGCATTAATGTACACAGCAATGATTTAATAAAAAAAAAATTCAACTTAAGAACAAACCTACAGTAGCAATCTCATTTATAACCTGGACACTACCTATAAACAGAATCATAAAACATGGCCTTGTGTGACTGGCCTCTCTTAGTTTAATGTTTTCAAGGAATATCCAAATTGTAGTATGTATCCATACTTTATTTCTTTGTATTGCTGACAATATTCCTTTGTATGAGTATACCACATTTTATTAATCTTTTCACCAATTGATAGAGATTTGGGGAATTTCCACTTTTTGGCTATTATATATAATGCTGTTATGATCATGCACAAGTTTTTGTGTGGACATAAGTTCTTATTTCTCTTGGGTATATAGCTAGGGGTGGAATTAGTGGGTGACACTACTCCCTGACAGTGAAGCTTCTCTCTTTCAAGCCTGCCCTCCTCATTTTCTGAGGGTATACTTTTGCTTTTAATAAAAGTTGTTACTTGTTTGGCTTACCTGGTTTGTCCTGAAATTACTTTCTTAAGAACATGAGTGACTTGGAAAACCTTCACTCTGTGTCTGGTAACAATAGTGTAACTCTTTGCTGGGTGCAGTGGCTGGGTGACTGTAACCTTACCACTTGGGAGGCCAAGGCAGGAAGATTGCCTGAGCTCAGGAGTTTGAGACCAGCCTGAGCAGAAGCTGAGATCTTTTCTCTAAATATAGCCAAGCATTGTGGTAGGCACCTATAGCCCCACCTACTTGTGAGGCTGAGGCAAGAGGATCATTTGAGCCCAGGAATTTGAGATTGTTGTGAGCTATGATGCCATAGTACTCTATGGAAGGTGACAAAAATGAGACTGTCTCAAAAAAAAAAAAAGAAAAA
>NW_003852410.1:27437897-27450103 GCF_000181295.1 Otolemur garnettii
GGGCTGGGGATTCGAACCCGCTACCTTAGGTGTACATGGCTGGCGCCTTAGCCGGTTGAGCTATAGGCGCCGAGCCCCAACACTTATCATTAACTGTGTTTTCAGTTACCATCATCCTCCTGGGTGTCTAATAGTATCTCATGGTGGCGTTTTAATTTATTTTTTATTTTTTTTTAGATAGTCTTGATGTTTTTGCCTAGGCTAAAGTGCAAGGCATCATTATAGCTCATTGCAACCTCAAACTCATGGACTCAAGAAATTTTCCTGCCTCAGCCTCACAAGTAGCTGAGACTTGAGGTACCTACCACTCCACCCAGCAAATTTTTCTATTTTTCACAGAGACAGGGCCTTGCTATATTACCTAGGCTGGTCACAAACTACACCTGGCTTCATGGTGGTTTTGATTTGCATTTTTCCAATGGCTGATAATGTCGAGTGTTTTTTCATGTGTATATCATATTTGGAGAAATGTCTATTTAGATTCTTTACAATTAAAAAAAATCAGATCATTATTTAGTTCTGAGGGTTCTTTATATCCTCTAGTTACCAGTTTCCCTCACAGACATATGATCTGTAAATATTTTATCTCATTTTTATTATCTTTTCATTTTTCTGATGATGTTCTTTGAAGCACAAATTTTTAACTTTGATAAAGTCTAACTCATATATTTTTTCTCTCATTGGTGTGATTTGTGTTTTTGGTGTCATATCTATGAAACTATTTACACTTACGATTTCTTCTAAGTTTTGAAGAATATCATGAAGATTTACACTTATGTTTTCTTCTAAGTTTCATAGTTCAATCTATTACATTAAGACTTCGATGTATTGGTTTAATATTTATATATGGTATGAGGTAGGAGTGCAACTTCATTCTCTCAAATGTGGATAGCCACTTGTTCAAGGATCATTTGTTATAAAGACTATTCTTTCCTTCATTCCCCCATTCTCTTAATGTTTTAAGATACACAAAGCTGGACTCAAAAATGTTTCCTTCTTTGCTGAATGTGTCCATATGTGTTTTTCATTTTTAGAGTAGTGTATGGTCTTTCTACACTATCAGTACGTGATTCAGTAGAAAGGTTTGGTGGAAAGAATTGGTATGCAGAAAACAAACTGCAGTGGGTATCCTTAACCAGGAAATCTCTGAGAGGTAGACTTTTCATTGAAGGAAGCCATTGAAGATATGCAGGGGAAGACAGATACTATGTTAGAGGACAGCATTCGGTCATGCATTCTCAATGGGGGTGATATTTCCTACAAGCAGGAGAAAATTAATTCTTGGGAGCAATAAATATTTTACTCTTTTCATGTATAAAGCACAAACAGACACACAGTACATCAAAAGACATACAAGAAATTTGTGGTATTAAAATTTCAAGAGGTCAATTAAAAAAGAAATCTCTGAAAAGACTCCTTACAGGGATGGTAATGAAAAAATGATTGGAAAACAATAGGTTAGGTGAAAACCATACCTCTAATTTCCTTGGAAATCCCTTAAGTGGCCTATAAGGTACACATGGTTTGTGTATATTGATGTGCACTTGAACATATGTGAACCCCTAAATGTAGGAAGAAAGAAAAGGGGAATCCGTGTCTTCTTTGTTACCCAAGCTACAGTGCTGTGGCATAATCACACTCACTGCACTCTCAACTTCCTGGGCTTAAAATATCCTCTTGTGTCAGCCTTATGAGTAGCTGGACCTACAGGAATGAGCCAGCATGCCCAGTTAATTTTTAAAAATTTTTGTAGAGATAGAGTCTTCCAACATTGCTCAGGCTGATCTCAAATTCCTATCCTCAAGTAGTCCTCCTGCTTTGCCTGCCCAGAGTGTGGGATTTTCTCCCAGTATTGAAAAGCAAAGCTGAGTGCAGGACTTGGTGAAAGGCTTTCTCTATGGATCTACCTCTAATATTTTTCTCTCCCACTTTGGTAAATACAGTGGAAGCTGATGACACTTATTTCATTTATGACATTCTAAGCCAACTATCTCACAACATAATGAGTATAATTTCAGAAGGTAAAATGATTCAAAAGAAAAATATTAAGATAATTGGTAAAGTTCCTAGAACAAATTTACAATATCTCCAAGAAAAAATTAACTTTCTCCAAACCAGTTTTCTGGGAGGCTACATATTATTCCAGTGTGATAAGCCAGACAGTAAAGGAAGAATGTGTTGAAAGATGTACTTAAGCTAAACATTTTATTTGTTTAGTTTTCATTTTCTTATATAATTTATATGTAACAAAACACATGTTTTAAATACATCAAGCACTGAATTATATTAAATGTATACACCAATATAACCACACGAGCTGCAGAGTGGTGTTAGTGCATCAAAAATTTCCTTCACACTTTTTTGCCTTCAACCTCCTCCGCCCTACCACCCCTGTCGCAGGCATCTACTGATCTGCTTTCTGTCACTATAGGTTAAGTTTGGTGTTTTTTAGAATTTTATGTAAGTGGAATCATGCAGGCATGTATCTTTTTATGTCTGGTTTTTGTTTTCATTCTTGTTATTATATGTGTCATCAGCCCATTCCTTTTCATGCTTAGTAGTATGGTTATATGATTATACTGCAATTCACTTATCTACTCATTTGGTAATGGACATTTGGGTTGTGTCTACTTTATGGCTATTATGAAGAAAGCTATAATTTTTCATATACAAATCTTTTAGAGAATATGTTTACATTTCTCTTTGACAAATACCATAAGTGGAATTAACTGAGTCACATAGTATATTTATAATTCACTTTACAGGAAATTGCCAAGTGTTTTCCAAAGTGGTTTTGTCAATTTATACTCAACAGTCAAGATGTGATAGTTACAATTGCTTCCTGTTCTTGTCAACACATGATTTTGTCTGTCTTTTTAATTTTAGCCATTCTATGGGTTGCATATTGGCTTTTTACAATGCCATTTCCAATTCACTTTGTCCATTTTTAATTGGGTTGACTGTTTTACTATTAAGTTGTAGAAGTTATTTATTTTTCTACACAGGAGTTCCTTTTTAGGTACTGGTATATAAATATATTTCTTCTAGTCTGTTAACTACCTTTTTATTTTCTTAACTGTGTCTTCTAAAGAGCTAAAGTTTTAAACCTTCTTCCAATCAAGTCTTTTTTTTTTCTTTTTTGACTTCATGCTAAAACATTTTTGTATAATCCAAGGTTGTGATATTTTCTCTTGTAAATTTGGAAAAGGTTTACATATAGTTTTAGATTTTTTGCTTAAATCTTAATTTGAGTTGATGTTAGCATATAAAGTAAAATATTGACTGAGGTTATTTCTTTTCCTTAAGGATAGTCACTTGTACCAGAACCATATGTTAAAAAATAAAATAAAATAAAACTGCACCTTACATATTAAAAATCACTTTTCCACCTTTGTTGAAATTATTAACCATAAATATATGGATATATCTTTGGATTTTGTATTATGTTTTATTGATTTCTACATCATTCTAACAATAATCATATATTGTGACTTAAGTTATTATTTTAAAAAAATAATTGAGAGGATGTTAGGCTGAAGTGGCTCCAGTGGCCAGTGTTCCTGCATAAGCCCAAACACAACTTAGTGTAAACAGTTATATTCTGGACCAGTGGTACCCAAACTTTTTTGCACCAGAATTTTCATGGAAGACAATTTTTCCACAGACCAGAGATGGGGATCTTAGATTCTCAGAAGGAACCTTTAGCCTAGATCCTTCACATGTATAGTTTACAGTAGGGTTCATGCTTCTAAGAGAATCTAATGCCTCCACTGATTTGGCAGGAGGCAGCCCTCAGGCAGTGATGTGAGCAGTGGGGAGCAGCTGTAAATACAGAAGAAGCTTCACTTGCTCACTTGCTGCTCTCCTCCTCCTGAGTGGCCATTTCCTAAAGGGCCTTGAGTGGTCTGTGGCCCAGAGGTTGGGGACTACAGTTCTAAACCAGACAAAACCACTGAATAAACATACCATGCTCTTTCTGGGAAAAATCAACATTGTTAAAATGTCTATCCTATGCAAAGCAATCTACAGATTCAATGCAATCTCCAATAAAATAGCAACATCATACTTCAAGGAATTTGGAAAAAAAATAGTACTTCATTTTGTATGGAACCAGAAAATAATTCCCATATAGCCAAGGTTTTTCTTAATAATAAAAACAAAGGCAGAGGCATTACCCTACCAGACTTCCAGATATATTACAAGTCCACAGTAATCAGAACAGCATGGTATTGGCACAAAAATAGAGACATAGACATATGGAACAGAGTAGAAAACCAAGAGATGAAACCAATCTCTAGTTGCCATTTGATCTTTGATAAACCAGACAAAAGCCTAAAGTGGGGAAAATAATCCCTATTCAATAATTGATGCCAGAAGAACTGGATAACCACATGTAAAAGATTGAAATTTGACTCACACCTTTCACTTCTTACAAAAATTGACCCAAGATGGATAAAAGTTTTAAAAGACATGAAATGATAAAAATCTTAGAATAAAGTGTGGGAAAAACTACTGATGATGTTGGACTGGGGAAAGATTTTATTACAAAGACTTTAGAGACCACTGCACAACAACAAAAATAAATAAATGAATGGGACTTAAGCTGAAAAGCTTCTGCACAGCTAAGGACAGAACAGGTAAAGCAAAATGACAGCCTTCAGATTGGGAAAAGATATTTGCAGGGTATGAATCTGACAAAGGGTTGATAACCAGCATCTATAAAGAGCTCAAATTAATCAACAAAAAAGAGCAAACAATCCCATCTACTACTGGGCAAGAGATATGAACATAACCTTCTCTGGGTAAGACAGATAAATCACTAACAAACATTTGAAAAAATGCTCGTCAAAAAAAAAAAAAATGCTCATCATCCCTAAACATCAGAGAAATGCAAATCAAAACCAACATGAGATATTACCTAACCCCAGGGAGACTGGCCCACATCACAAAGTCTCAAAGCTACAGATGCTGGCATGGATGTAGAGAGAAGGGAACATTTTTACACTGTTAGTGGGACTGCAAACTAATACAAACCTTTTGGAAGGAAGTATGGAGAATCCTCAAAGAACTCAAATTAGATCTCCCATTTGATTCTGCAATCCCATTACTAGGCATCTACCCAGAAGAAAAAAATATATATTTTATAATAAAGATATTTGCACTAGATTGTTCATTGCAGCTCAAGTTACAATTGCCAAGATGTGGAAACAGCCTAAATTCCCACCACCCAGGAATGGATTAACAAAATGTGGTATATGTATACCATGGAATACTATTTACCTATTAAAAGAGATAGAGACTTTACATCTTTTGTATTAACCTGGATAGAGGTGAAACACATTCTTCTTAGTAAAGTATCACAAGAATAGAGAAACAAGAATCTAATGTACTCAATTCTGTTATGAAGACAGTAGATGATCTAATACACACCCACCTGAGAGAAAACTCTTATCAATTCAAGGTGGTGGGCAGGGGAATGAGGGGGTGGAGAGAGGAGAAGAGGGAGGGGGATGGAGTGTTCCCACTTAATGGACACAATGTTAGGGTATATGGCATACTTCTTGGGAGTGGAACACAATTACAAGAGGGACTTTAACTAATGCAAACATTATAACAAAATTCTTTGTACCCTCAACGTGAAATAATAATAATAATAATAATAATAAAACCCACCAAATAACCCTAAGGTCTTTTCACTGGGATGATACAAACCTAATAAGGCTACCACTCCACTTTAACCATTGAAATATTTTTTTCACTTTATGAAATCTCCTCATGTGTCTTAGGTAGAGTCTTGAATAGCTTGAAGTCGGGTGCAATTCAATTTATGAATCTCTTTTAACTCAAACTCCTTCATATTTTAATGGGCCTCAATTTACTTTTTAACAGTATGAAATATATATTATAAGCTTGTAATCTTTGTTTGTTTTCAAAATTGTTTTGACTGTTTTAGGTCCTGTGTAAATAAATAAGTCCTGTTTTAAGGACTGTGATCATAAATTTTATAATTAGTCAGTTTTTACAATGTAGTACACGAAATCTTAGCAGAAATGAAGAGAATCATTTCATGATGGTAAAGGGATCAGTTCATCAAGAAGACCTAAGAGTCCTAAACTTCAGGTTGGGGGTTCACAGATGGGATTGTGATACGATCTTGGAAAGTTTCAGGCAGTTGGCTGAACCGGGAACAGGAAGTTTTTATTTCAATATCTGGCTTAGTTTCCAGATTACAGAGAGTTCCGATCTTAAGCACTCTTGAGGCAGAGAGTGGGAAATTGACTAAAGGGAGGGAAAGGGGCTGGATCTCTTTCTGGCCTTGTCACAGGAATGGTTGGCATACCTCATAGAAGTTATCAGAGAGTAAGAATAATCTCTTCTAAGTTGTCTTAGGAAGGATGATTCCTTGAACCCAAAAGGGCGGAGTTGGGGGGAGTTGCCTTTAGTCTATAAAGGCTTAGGGGAGGGGGATTCTTAACCATCACTCTTTTCTGCGAGCACGAGGGCTCAGGTTAAGTTCAGCATCATTACAGCCTTTCTGTACTTGGACTATTTAATTCTCTTTAAACCAATATTACCATCTTGCTGATTTTCTTGTTAATGAATTAAATTAATTTTGAAATATGTTTGCTTTATATCTGTTTGAAAGTAATGTTCTTTTTAAAAATATACTTTGACATGTTTTGAATCTTGGAATATACTGTAGGGAGAAAAAAATTCTCATCTATCACTTGGTTCATGGTTGAGGGACCTATGACAAAAAGAAAGATTAACAAGGCAAAAGCGTACAGATTTACACATGTTAAATATAAGGTTTATGTGACACAAGAGCTTTCAGAATAAAGACCCAAAGAAGTGGGGAAGCCTTTATATTTTTGTGCTCAGTTTGATGAAAGGATAATTGTAGAGAAATATGATTGGAAGACCAAAGGAGATGCTCTCAGGATGATAAACTGATGTGATTTAAGAAGGCCTGTGTGTTCAGAGATCTTTTGCGTTCCTGTGTCTTCAGAGATAAAGGCATTTCTCCCCCTCGGATATGGGAGGGGGGCAACTAAGGATAAGGCTCTCATGACCTACTGCAGAGGACAGAAAATTCTTTCATGGTCTGCGTCAGGGGAGAAGTGAAGGACGGAGGGCAGGCAGAGAAACCTTTTTGCTTCTGCTATTTCCTCAAATACCAAAGTGGCCTGTCCTGAACCCCCTCAGTACCATACATGTTAGTCAGAAAGGCACAATTACAAACCCAAGCTTGTCCATTAAATATCTCTCTCAATTTGATTTGCCATCACAGTAATCTTTATGCTGAAGAACATCTGACAATCAGGCTGTTTTTTCCCAGAATGTCTTGAAATTTGTTCTTAATTGACTCCTGAAAATCAGCAGGGCCTCTTGCATATAATAGACTGCCGTGCTACAAATTCCCACACTCTGCTAGTGAAGGAACTTCTTCAACAACAAGATTCACAACTGTGATCATTATACTGTGTTTTGTTGATCATAATATTCACTTTTTTTTTGCATTTAGTATCTGCAAAATTCATATGTTCCATGAAGTTGGTGACATCTTAGATTTAACAGATCGTGACCTATATGTGTTTTTTCCCCTTTTTTCCTTAGTCACAGACATAAGAAACAGTAGTATGATATATTTTATTAGAATTCATTGAGGTTCTAGAAGCATTTATTTGCAAAACACTGCATTAAATCAAAAACCCTAATGACTTTCTTTCAGTTTGGTAGTCCGTTTGTTCAAAGTTTTCAAACTTCCAAATAATAGTTAGTACGTCAAGTTTCTTAACATTGTCACCTTGGAGGAAGAAAAATAACTTCTGTATTTTAGGCTTTGTCTTTCCTGATCACACATTTTATTTTATTTTTTCAGAGGATAGCCAAGACTCCTGCAGTGGCAATAATCCAGTAACCAAGGGTTTTAAATATCTCGCTGTGTTACCCACTAGTTTGCAGCAGTCATCATGTTTAATTGGCACACCCTGAAGTGTGAACCAACCTCCCACCCTCAAAAGCCCTTAGAGCCGGTAGGATGTTCTGCTAGGTCTTCCCTAAGAACACTATTTTTTTTTTTCCCTCAAAGAACTTGTAGTAGTTCACTGGTATTTAATGATGTTTTGAATATTGTCTTACCCTAAAGCAAATCCTTTCTTACTTTATGGTTATCAAATAACTTTATCCTCTGCTTAAATTCTGCTCTATTCTCATTCATTATGATGCTCTGAAAGGACCCGGTGGTTTAGTCTGTTGCTGGGTCCCAGCCTCTTACTTTGCCTCCCCTAAAAGACTTTTCTTGTCTTCCTCTTGCCGCGGGGAGAAGTTCAGACTCCCTGACTTGGCATAGGTAGTCTGAGCCTTGTTTATATTTTTCCCTCTCCCCATTCCAGCTTCCCATTTATATTGGATACCCATCTAGAAATCTCATGGCAACAGCACTTGGGGACCGTTCTTTGCAACATGATTGTAAATTGGGCAGCCTTGCTACTTACTGTGTGCAAGACCTTGGGCAAGTTAATTATCCTTTCTGAGGCTGTGTTGCTGTTTATGTTTATAAGAATGGTACTTAGTTCTTGTAGTTACAGTAAGCAGTTAGCAAAATAATGAATTTAAATGACTTGGCCTAATCCCTAAATAAGATATTCCTTTAAAAAAACTGCAAGCCATTATTATTTGCACATCCCATAACTTAAAGATTTTCTACCCTATGCTCAGAAACTTTTGGTGGTTTGCAGCAGGTCTTGGAGGTCTGCATGAGGGCATCTCCTCTTCAACCTTTTAACCTTATCTTTGATGTGGATTTCAAAGCTTTTATGGAGATTCCATAGCTTTTCACTGAACACATTGTATCTCCAATCCCTGGACCCCCATTTGCTATGCCTTAGCAATAATTGTTGACAGAGAATGAATGAAAACTAATGTTTATTTCCAGCAGTTTTAGTTTTCAGGAACGGCCATAACCTTCACAGTTACTTTTAAATGGTGATGGGTGAAAAAACCTTTCAGAACCCCATTAAAGTTGGATTTTTTTGTTTAATCTGATAAGAATCCGGACACACCACTCCAAAGTATGGCTCCTTGGTATTTGAGAAAACAGCAAAAGTAGAAAAATCTTTCTACAGTTAGAGGGCAGGAGGTTGATTAAACCATTACTAAAGAAGAATACATTACACAGTCTAATATTTTGCTTTATTATTATAACAGTTATCTGTCAATTACAGAGTTGAAAATACTTAAAAGACAATAAACTACACTAGACAATCCGTAGGCTTCTGTTACAATACTTTTTTTTTTTTCTTTGTAGAGGACATGTTAGGAGGGGAACATCAGTAAGATCATAAGAGTTTAAAAAATTGGATTGAAGACAAAGAAACTAGACGCATTAAAAAAAGTCAGGAGACTTTTGCACTTGACCAGACGAAGGAATTTTGGGAATCTTGAAGGATATGTTTAGGGTATGATGGTGCTGGCATGGAATAAAGGGGTACATGCAAGGTGCTAACAAAAGGTGAGATCTATCTATTGATCAGAAAGAAGAGCCTAATGACTCAGGCTTGACTGGTGTTTGGATCCTGAATCTGTGTGCCTATTTGTATGACTTCAGGCAAGTTGCCTGATCTCTCTCAGCCTTAGTTTACTTGTCTACAATGTGGCATAACAATAAGATCTATCTAAAACTCTTGTGAAAGTTAAACAAGATAGTACATTGTCTAAGTCCATTTGGGCCTCTGTCCTCAAATACATTCGACTTGGTAATTTATAAACAACAGAAGTTTATTGCTCACAGTTCTAGAAGTTTAGAAGTCCAAAGGAAAAGGCTTGCTAAAGAAGGGGAAATTTAGTGAGAGCAGGGAAATTTGGGGAGCTCATTGTCAATGATGAGAGACATGGGGAGATGAGATATCCAATGTTGCAGTGATAGTACAGCATGTGAAGGCTGGAGAAAGGCACTGGTTCTTATAATTTGTGAATTTGGGTTATTAAGGACTTTCAAAAGGCACAAATAAAAGAGGTATTATGGGGAATTTAAGGAGAGTCAAGAAAGAGAAATAAAGTAAGAGGTTACTCATTTGAAAGTTCAGTAAAGGTTGCAGAGCTCAAGATCATCTCACATAGGCATCAAGGTGGGCCACTCATTAGGTATGCAGGTTTCACCATAATTCACTTTTGAAAATTCACCAGTAAAGCATATCTAGGTTACTAAGTTAAAATGGTTCATGTAGGGGTTGAGTTCTCTTTCAAGGACAGGGCATAAAATAAACCATAGTGCTAATCAAGAACAGCACTTGTAGACCCCATTTAAAGTCACAGACTCATGTCTCAGGTCACCTGGAGGCCACAGACTATTTCCTTTGGTCCTTATGTCCTGGTTTGTTGTTGTCCTTTAAAAAGAAAATATGAAATAGTTGCCAATATTTTAATTGGTAGAATTTACAAAGAAACATTAGATTTTATGCTTCTTTTGAAAATTAAGCTACTCTGGCTGCACAGGACCTGCATTCCAAGCCTGAAAGCAATTGGCAAGAGGCCAAATCTGTGGTCCCAGATGATGCTTGCTCTGTCCAGTTTGATGCAGTTCCCACTACTCCCGGTTAGCCTTAGAGCAAGACTACTTCACTTGTTCTTTCGTTGTTGTTGTTTACCTGCCAGGCCCCTGTAGATGTCTGTCTTTGCAACCCTTGCTCCATCCTATGGTTAGCATCCAAGGTTTGAAGCTGTTTCTGTGTGGTTTGATGTTTAAACCCTGGAAAATCCTTTTACCCTAGGTGGGAAGTATTGAAATGTATTCCCACATCTCATTATATTCATCTAAAGTGAGATAGAGTTGTTTACACCTCAATGAGGAAAACAAATATATCATATCTATTAAATGCATTAGCTTTATAAAAAAGTTAAGCAGGAGGAAAATTCTCATGACACTTTATTCTTAACCTAAATCATAAGGAAAAGTTATTATAATTCTACCATCTGTTCGAGTTTTTAAAGCCATTTTGGTAAACTTAACGCTAATGCAAAATACATGTCTTAGCACTAATTAAACAAAAAATCTGTTTCATTCTTCTCAGATAATGAAAATACATGCCAAGGACATGATTTCTTAAAGAAGATTTAATTTATGGCACTCAGGCCTGTAAACGACCCTTGTGATGTACTCATGAACACAACCATAAGAACAACGAAAAGTCACATCAGATATTCCCATTAGGAAAATCTCATATTGCAGGTTTTAGACATTTATAATTGTAATTTAGATTCCACCGAAAGATTACTGTCCTTTCTGGTTGATACAGGTTTTTTGATAGATTGGAGTAGGGGCCTGAAGATCATGGGAGTATCTGTAAGACCAATATTGATTTAATATCCTCGTCCAAATACCACCTTACTCCTCAAGAAACCTAATTAATTAAAATATTTACTATTTGAATATGTTCATATAAAATATTGTTGGTCAATGACTTTTCAAACCTCTTTAGTTGTATTTTGTTATAGAAGAAGGATGGATTCAGTTTCATTTGATATATATATATGTAACCTAAATCATAAATTCAGGTTTTATACATATACATATGTATTTTTTTTTAAAGAACACTAGGTGTTATAGACTTGCCAACGGACTTTCCTTCTACCATTCTGTGGTTTCTACTGTACCTTTGGCATATCATCTCTAAATTATCTTGGGAAAGTATCATTTTTATTTGGTTACAGCCAACTTGAAATTTTTCAACAATTCTTCATTTTCTATTAGATAAAATCTAAGCTTATTGGAGTCTTTATCACCTACTTTTCCAGTTATATTTCCCATTGCTCTTTGCAGTGGGAACTGTTTACCCCAGGGAAATTATTTTCCTCAAGGTACTGAGTATAGCTCACATGAGCATTAGCTCTCAGGGAGTGATTTCGTCTTGTTTTCTGGAATACCCAAACCATCAGGCCATAAAAAGCATTTGGGAAAATTATGACCATAGTGACCATAAAAATGTGTGTGTTGAGTGTAAAGAGAAGAAAGCAGACAGAGAAAAACATGGATAAGTGAGGAAGAGTGTGCGGTTATTCACAGTTCTATCTTGCAACTCACTATGGGTTTGAAATACTTCAAATAAAAAGTTGTTCTTAATAACTGTAAACACACCAAAATACTTCTTATTCATGTATTTCTTCCTTTCCAATATTGATTTCCTCTATTTTTTTTTTTTTTTTTT
>NW_003852410.1:27450123-27463744 GCF_000181295.1 Otolemur garnettii
TTTTTTTTTTTTTTTTGCAGTTTTTGGCCGGAGCTGGGTTTGAACCTGCCATTTCCAGCATATGGGGCTGGTGCCTTACTCCTTTGAGCCACAAGTGCTTTCCTGGAACTTCCTTTTCTGACATTAATTGATGGTATGATAATGAAAATAAAATTGCTGTAAGTAAAATTTGTTTTAATTCCTGAGACCCATTTGTGGAGATAGCTATTTTAGTTTGCTAACCTGAGTGTAGAATGGAAGTTAGCACTTGAAAATGTAACAGTCCTTCAATATTTTGTGTCTGCTTTAATGGTGTCTAGAAACTCCATAATGCCATAGTTCGTATCTTTTATTCACTTATTTAGAGTAACTGCTATTTACTGCTTCATAAGTTCAGTGCTAGCTGCTGGAATACGGATATCCATTGCCATCCAGAATACACTCTTAGCACGTTTTCTTTTCTATTTTTTTATATCCAAGATAAAGCATCGCCATTGTTTTGACCATTTGTGCAGACTTTATTTTTTATGATCTGATTCATCTTTGTTCTGCATTAAGTGTCTAACACAGCACGTTCAACAATGTAGCTGTTGCAAAAATATTTTTGAATGAATACATTAATATGCTTGCATTCAAATTTTATCATGCTGATGATTAAATTAGACACATGTGGGAATACTTGGCACATGTTTGGTACTCATGAAATGCTTTTTTTCATTTATTTTAATTGTTTATCATATCTTTGGAATTCATTTTTCAGAGTTAGTTGAATTTAGACTATTCTGGAAGTACAGTGGAATGCCTTCATAAACCCTGAAACATTATAACCTACCTTGTGTTAAGATGGGGTACATGGCTACGGGGCTACATCTGTCTCACTGCTGTATTTGTCACATCTCACATATAGTTGGCACCAAATAAGTACTTAGGGAATGAGAAAGTAGCAGGGCTTTGGAATATAACCAAAATTTCTATAGGTAGAAATGGGATGGGAGAGAAGAGTATGCCATGTAGAAGAAATGGCATGAAGAGCAACCTAGAGGATAAGATCAGCGGAAATATTCTCTTACTAGAAATGCCTGTACTAGGTTAAGGATGGTTTTAGACACACACAAAACCTATGTGGATTATATCTTCTTATGTAAACTGTGGAGTTGGAGAGATGAGGTTTTTAAATTTTAATTATTTCACTCATGAGCTGGATGATCACAGATTACACAACTATTTTCCCTTTTTAATTATTTTTTCAAATGGAGCCAGTAATACCTTTTCCTCATGGTGTTTGGGTGCTTGCATGGAGTAAGACCTCACTTAACAGTAGTTGATAATAGCAGGTGTCATGCTCATCACTCTTTATATTCTTCCTCTAAAGAAAGAGCCAGGACATTCCATAAAATCAACACAAACTCTTATAGCCTCCTTTTCTTTTATTTTCTTTTTTAAAATTTTTTTTAGACAGGTTATTACTCTGTCACCTGGGCTAGAGTGCAGTAGCATCTTCCTTCCTCTTACTTTACATCATCCCAAATTACTGGGCATGCCACTATACTTGGCTAACTTTTCTAATTTTGTAGAGATGGAATCTCATTCTTGTTCAGGCTATTCTTGAACTCCAGGCCTCAAGTGATACTCCTGACTCAGCTTCCCAAAGTGCTAGGATTATAGGAGTGAGCCATGGCGCCTACCCTGTTACAGCTTCGCTCAGGAATGTTGAATAGTCAAATACTATCGACCTGAAATTTAAAGATGTCTGACTACTTTTTCTTTAAATGGAGAAGGTATACTCCATTACCAGAAGTAAATGCAACTGGAATAGTGTAACCAGTGAAAGATATCCTTTCTCTGTATGCATAAAGCTCAATAGGTATGCCTTCATAAAATCTGTATGAGTGAAACATACCTAAAATCCACAAGCAAGTAACGGGTTTTGCTTATGCATTTCCCAGGGCCTACTTAAAAACCCTACTGCTTAGGTAAAGGATGCTGAGCAATTATAATGCCAACTGTTTGGGTTTTGATCACACTCTCAGACAATAATTTTCTGAAGGTTCTAGGTTTGGTGGGGGAGGGTGCTTATAGAATCTTGTTGAACCAATTCATTTAGAGGTTGCTGCTGCACACATCAATATTCATCACTCAGCATCTGCTGAAAATCCAGGTGGTCTTTTTTTAATTTTCCTCTAAAGAAGGTACCTTGGAGTAGTGGGTAATTGCAAAGCCTGAAGAAGAAAATTATAATAAAAATGAAAAGAAGAAAATTACTTCATTACAACATAGGAACCTCAGAAATCTCCAAGATGAATGGGGAAATTTTGCAGAGCTCTTTAATGTCACTGTAATTTAGCCCCATGGCCCAGAAATTCCAAATTGTAATTGACCCTAATTGTATAAATACCCACTGGTGAGAAGAGATCTGTTTTTTAAAAGGCTTTACTGCTGCTGAACTTTGCTAACAAGTCACTCATGACTTCAACAGATGTTTTGTACTTTTCTGGCCGAGGGGGTCCTTAGGAACCAACTTTCCTCTCCATTCAGCAGCAAATGATGCAGTAATGCTCTTGGAGTGTCAGTATAGGAGGTGAATAATGGGCTCCTTTAGTCCTTGCTCAGACTATTTTTATCTTGCCTGTTAGTAAGTTAGGATAATTTCACTAGCAAGCAACAAAAAACATAACCCATTCTAGTTTAAGCAGACAATGGAATTTATTGGCTTAAATAAAATGTGACTTTACACAGGGCATGCATGTTCTCCTTCCTTCTCTCTCCCTTTCCCTTCCTCCTTCTCTCCTTCCTTCCTTTTCTCTTTTTCTTTCTTTCTCCACCTCCCTCCACCCTTTCTACTACTTCTCTATCTTTCCTTCTTTCTCCTCCTCACCCCAACCTTCTCCAGCTGTCCCATGTTGGGTTTCCTCTGCACTGTGCTTAGTTTCCAGAAAACTCTTCATAGTTCCAACGTGGTCACTCTCAGCTCTGCACCTCCTCATTTATCCATTCGTGACTAGTAGGTATAAGGGAAGTTTCTTCCAATAACTGTTGAACAAAAATCCTCCATTCTCATTGGTTTAACTTTAGTCTCTTGCCCATCCATCCCTGAGCCAATCAGTGTGGCCAGGGGCTGAGGTGATGCTGATTGTCCCAGGCCAGAGCCTTGGTTTATCTCAGTAGCTCCAAGTGATGGAGTCAGCTTCCTCCAAAGCCATGGAGTGGGGGCGGGGAGTTCATGAGGAAGAAAGAGATGCTATAGCTAAGAGAAGAGTAAATAGACACTGGCATTTGAAATGAGAAAACCACACAGAATTTTGTCTTCCACTTTTTTTAGCAATAGTTTTTTTTTAACCTAACTTTTTTAGTATAAAAATTATTCAACATATGGAAAATTTTAAGAATAGAAAAACACCTTGTAAGACAGGCAAACATTCCACCCCTACCTTCTCAAGAGATTTTTTTGGCTGGGCATCAGAATTAAACTGGCATAAAACAGATTAGTAGGAGAAAAGCATAGGTGTTTATTTAATAAAACTTTTGTGTGTCATAGGAGCCCTCAAAAGGAATTGAAGAGCCAAAGAAGTGGCAAAACCTAGATGCTTTTATATCTGGTTGAACAAAAGGAGACAATTGTGGCAAAGTAACTGAGTTAGGTTGGGAGGCTAAAAGAAGATGAGCATTATTTTTAAAAGGTCTGTTCGTACAGAATTCTATAGGTCTCAACTTCCTACCTTTGATAATAAGAATGTGACTTTCTTTCTAGTACAGGGAGGATACCTTCCATATTATGGTTTTATCCCTGCTTTCAGGAAGGAAAACAAGAGAGTCCTACTTGCATCTGATATTGTTTAAGTGCCTTTATCTCAAAATAATCCCTATGCCAATGAGACAGATGGGGGGGCATATTCTGTCACCCTTCAACCACACCTCCAACCATGTAGATTGAACAGTTGTTAATGTTTTTTAGCACCTCATCTTAAGTGGCTGGCTGTATCATTTTTTGTATTCCCCCTTGACTAATTTCTCACCATTCCTTCAAATGAAGATTTTAAGAAGTCTGATACTTGAGAATTCAAATGGAAACCAAATGCCATTTCCACAGTGCTGTGTCCTTTACCTGCCTTCTCGCTTTTGTTCTCTTTCTGAATCAGCCAAGAATCATTTCATTTTCCAACAAGCTGTCTCATACACCCTAAAGGGAATATTATACGATTAAATGCAGAGTAGCATTCCTCTAGCAAGGTAAATGCTGCTTATTAACAGCGATCCCCAGTTGATCTCTTAAATGTAATTCCCTGATAATATGAAACTTCTGAATTATTTATTATCTCATATTAGATCAGGAATATTATTTCTGAAAATAAATTTGTTATCACTGGAAAATCAGCTTTTGCAAATTTCCTGCACCAAAGAATAAACCAGGGAGTTGATTTTGAACTCTCGAGGGGTAAAATGGAAATTTTTCTGGGAGGACTCTGTACAACTTTTTACAACTAGGTTGCTTCAAATGGAGATGAAGAACTATACACTGAAGAATTACGATTTTTAGATACGGTTATAAAGTAATTTGTCATGCGTAGTAAAATTCTCCACTGGAGTAACGAGTTCCAAACCTTGCACACAAGTCTTCATTCTAGGAGATGCTATGTTTTCTTCTGTGATCACTTCATGTGTTGATGTTAGTAAAAATAATTGTTTCCCCCCAGCATTAAATTGCAGTTGATAATAACAAAAGGATTTATCCTTTCTTACATCCTTACTCTGTGAAATATTTCACAGAGTTTCTAACAATTATTAATTTATTCATTTAATTTGGACAATAGCCCACTGAAGTAGATACCATCATTTCTCCCATAGCTAAGGCAACTGAGGTGTAGAATATTATGGGCCTTGCCAGTATGCTATGATGGTTGGGCATGAACTTATGTTACTATGAAATGCTGTTTATTCAGTGCGTAACAATTTGCCTGAATGTGTCAAATTGAGAACCAGAGGCTGGATGTAAATGATTATCATGAACTTCACTGTTTTTGCCAAGACTTTTCTAGGTAGAAATGCTCTAAGAAATATATAACTGGGTATGAGTATTTTTAATAGGCGGCTTTATTTTTCAGAACAGTTTTAAGTTTACAGGAAAATAGAGCAGAAGGTACAGAGTTATCCCATGTCCTCCCTGCTCTTCCGCCCTCCTCCACACATGCAGCAGGTCCCCCACTAGAGTGGTACATTTCTTACAAATGATGAGTCTACATTGATATATCACTGTCATTCAAAGTCTATAGTTTGCATTAGGGCTCATTCTTGGTGATGTATATATTTGTATACTTGTACAAATTTATAATGACAAGTCATTATAGTACCATTATAGTACCATACAGAGTAGTTTCAATGCCCCGAAACTGTGTTCCCCTCATAGAAGTATTCTTATGCTCTGTATTAAGTCATTCTAACTTCATAACTCTTAATAAACCATTTAGGAGAATCATTTTGAAAACCCAGTAAGGGAAGCAGGGCCTTTGGGCAGGTCAAGAATTTGCTTCAACTGCAGCAAAGAGGGTTGCAGACTGTGTGGAGAATGTCAATAATTCATCATTGGTAAATTCCACTAAAGCTGAAGACTAAACCAATTCACCTTAAATAGGAGTAAACATAATTCAGCAAACCCCGACACGGAGTTTGAACTCTCCTCAAGCTCTACTCCACCTGGGGACACTTACTTTCACCCTTAGAATTTGTTCCACAGGTCAAGTCTGTGATTTTTGGCACCACTCAGAGATGTGGCTAATAGTCACCTTGTGGCTCTCAGCCACCTGCTCTGCCTAATTAAAGACTCCTATTTTCTGCTCCACTGGCCCCATAATTTGCATAGAAAATCTATAGCACATTTTACATAAATATTAAAAACCTGTGAACTATTTGTGTTTCTAGTTTGTCAAGTAAAAGACCCCTCCCTTTATTTCACCTTTTTCTCTTTTGCCGTGTTAGGAGAACTACTTTTTTTTCTTTTTTCCTTAATCTCATAGGAGTAAAAGAACACTATTGAAATGGGTTGGTTTTCTCCAAAATTGAAAGATAACTGTGTGTGTGTGCGCGTACATATACATATATTTGGTGGAAGTATACTTTTAATTTTGGTGTAATTGTTCTCAAATTAACTCATTCCCCTGCCTTGTATAATTTTCGATTCCTCTGTATTTGTATTTCTACCTCACTGGTCTATATGACTGCAGTGCCTCTTAGCTGGTCTGCCTGGTCCTGCACTACTCACATTTGTCTTCTCAAGCACAGCTGGGGTAGAGCAGGAAATTTACAGTATAAATATAAAAACAAGCATTTCTAAACAGAAAATTATAAAGTGAATTAATCTAATTTTAGCATAAGCACATGCAAAGCTAGGAAAATAATGTTTTTATTTTTCATGTCTTTTGATCTTACATTTATTCAGTGCATAAAAATTAATTATAGGGCATTTATTGTCCAATAATTTGCTTTTTTGGTCACATAGAATATGCAAAACACAATTTTTTCCTAGTTTTCTTCATGTCCATATAATAGTCCATTGTATAATTATATCCTAATTTCTGGATCAATTCCCAGTATTGAAACTTATATTTTTTCTAATTTTTCCTAATATTAAAATGTTTGTGCAAAAAAATCTTTGTACATAAAGCTTTGCACACATGTGTAAAGTGTCAGAAGGAAATTGACTAGGATTGGAAATTGTGGACTAAAGGATGGAATCATAGTACGTATTGTTTATTTTCATAAATGATTATATCATACTCATTGTCACTGGTTTCTTTTTTCAATTATCAAAGAGTTTCTTTTTCCCTCTAATATAGTATGTGAAACTATTTGTCAATGAAATTGTAATACTTAGTCAATTATTGACTAACTTTATTCATTTTTTAGTCATTAGTATTTTTGTAGGCTACAGAGTCATTATGTATGAGTATGTTGAGTATTGACCCTGAAGTTCAGAACTTTATTTATTTATTTATTTTTGGGTACATGTTTTATTCTTTTTTTATAATTACATCTTTCATACATAGATCATAAATACGTTTACGCCATTATAGGATTCAATGTGATGATCATTTGTACAAATTGGAATGTTTACATCCTATTAAACAACACAGCCTTCACCACTTTTACCCTATTACAGGATTAAGACATTTATACTCTACACCTGATAGATCCAACTTGTATTTGCAATAAGCTCCATAGGCATGGTCCCCCTACCAACCCTCCATCTATTGACCCAACGAAGTTCAGAACTTTAAAGGGATCAACTGGTTCTAAGAACTTTTCTAGCATCCTTGCAAGCTGAGCTAAAGCTATGGGCCAGCTATAAAAGCTGTGTGCACTGATGGTTAACAAAATGCACTTTAAAGGATTTTTTGCTACATTGAAATGCAAAATTATTAGCCACAAGAAAATTAAAAGTGGGGCGACATTCAGATAATCTTTCATGTAAAATATGTTTCAAAACTGACTTATTATGGTTCTTTCCATTATATTCATTAAATGTAGCTTATGACTTCTTGAATGCATACCCCTATTCTCTCTATCCTGGGGGATCTCACTACTGATATAGGCTGTATTTCTGTCAACCATAGTGGATTAGTTGCAGTTTTTAACTTTTAATTAAACAGCTGCTGCCGCTAAACACAATTTTGAATTATTTAATAGTCCATATTACTATAGTCAATGCACACTGCTTGAATGTTTTAATTACATGAAGCTATACATTTTTTATGATATAGCTTTCCTAAAAATGAGTTGACAGACAGTAATAATTTGTTCTTTTGAGATGTCAGGAATATCTTAGCATATTTTAAAATAATTATATCTAAAATTAAAAGCCCAGCTGATCAAATACAAGATCTTTTTTTTTTTTTGCTTTAAAAAATAAACGTGAAAAATCTAGACATTTAAATAAAAGTCCCATTCAAGATGTTGTTTATAGTCTCTGTCTCATAAACAAGCAGCACGTGTGGTAAACACGGCTGTACGCAATTCAGAACATGGAAGATGACTCTAAAAATTAAATTGTTCATTGAGGCCTCATTTCAGAAATTCATTGCTCAACAATTTCATGGGTTTTTTTGGGCAGAGTTTGTTTAGGAGACACTGTCATTCAGAAATAGAAATCAGTCAGTCTGGAAGCTATTGACTGTTAATCACCAGAACATTTTTGTGAGGGCTCCTGATTATCTTGTTAACTTGTTATTCTGAGTTACATTCAGAGGTATACTTACATTTCTGGTTTTAATAAGTTTAAATGAGTAATTCAGTACAGCTTTGAAGGTAGTAGATCCTGGGAAATTATTTTTAGAAAGTGCTAATGGTGTGAACTTTTTATTTCTCATCTCCTTTTTTGCTAAAAGTAGAAATCCTGCCCCCTTCCCTCTCTGTACATCTATATGTGTTTGAGTTTATCTCCTCCTCCTGGCTGTGTCATGGGGCAAAATATGAAATATAATAATTAAAGTATTGAGCATGAGAATGAACATTTGGAAATATGTCAGGTTGTATTTTTTAGGCTCATCACTACACCTGGACTACCTGAGAATGACTGTAATCAGGAAAGCCACCTTCAATATTTTGACTTGACTGGAACCGTTATCTTTAACGTTAG
Source organism: Otolemur garnettii (assembly GCF_000181295.1). NCBI lineage: Eukaryota > Metazoa > Chordata > Mammalia > Primates > Galagidae > Otolemur > Otolemur garnettii. Next base: position 27,458,729 of record NW_003852410.1, read on the forward strand.
CCTTTGTATTTCCAGAAGTGGTTGAAATAAAAGGGAATGGAATGAGACCTGCCTGAGGTTTTCAACTATGCAAACCACTTATCTGGGTGTCGATGATGGTAATGTCAGGATTCCTGGAATAAATTATTTCTGTTCTCCCGCTGACTCTTGTAGGACATCATTTAGAGAGCACATCTGGTCTTGTGTATCTGTTCTGTCTTGACATTTCATTGATTTTTTATCTCCTTTCCTGGTTCAAAAAAAAAAAGTTGAAGTTTATTATAGAACCAGGGGGTGGAGTATTACTGCAAAACAGTGTGAAGCATCACCTGCCACTATTGTACAGATCGTATCTGCAGAGTTTAAGAGGGTGGCTTTCATTCCTCATGGTTAGAGATGTTATCCTTTTTAAGATAATGGTTTCTGCCATTGAACTGGTGTTTATAGATTCAATAAGAGATGTTGCCTCTATCTTCTGAATGAGTTTAGCAGCTTAAAGCATCAGATAGAATTTAGTCAAAACACATAGCCATTTATTTTAACCTCAATTATAATGTTTTAAAGCACAGATCAAGCACTCTACCTCACCTGCCCCCAGCAAATAGTTCCTGTCCATACTGATTTTTTTTTTTTATTTTGGTCAGTAGTGGCAAATTCTATAAAAAAACAAGATACTACGTTTTGTTGTTGTTTGTTTGTTTTCCCCATTAAAATGTTAGCTTTATGAGTGCAGGGACCATGTCTGGTTTTTTTCTTTTAACAGCTGAATGAAAGAATATATAGAATTCATTGGGTATTACTCTTTTCACCCTCTCCGGATACCACTTGACCAGATAGTCATCTATGTGGTCATAAGGAGGCTGTCTACAGATAAACCCAATTTCTGTTTAAACAACAAAACAATAGCAAACATCTGGCTAATGATAGGCAAATAATCCATTTGCTTTAGATACAGAGTTATTGATGAGTGTCCCAAATCTATTTTTTTTTTTCAGTTTTTGACTGAACATTGACATCACAGTGATAGAATGAAAAAGCTGATTCAAGGTCATTATGACTCACTTGAAAATAAATGTACCTATCAATTCACATAAAGACCTAGTGGCTTAAAGAGTAGATTACCATTTACTTTTCCCAATGTGTTGACATTGTGACAAAAAGGAAGGAGATGGAGCTTGAGGAGGTGTGTTTGTATGTGTGTAGGAGTTGGGGGTCCATATCCAAGTGTAAATGTATATATATATGATCACATGTGTCTATATCAAAAGGAAAAAGAATTGAGTGCTATGCTGTCTGATAGAACTATCAGCTGTGATGACCATATTCTAATCAACAAAGAAGGAAAGAGAGAAAGAGTGAAAACAGCTTGAGATTGAAAAACGTGGTCTTTATTTTAGGAAGCCATACACCTAGCTAGAAGTCAAGAATATAGATTCTGAAGGGAAGAGGTAAAAGATATTAAAGTTATCTAGAAGCCAACTTTGCTAGAAATACCTGCTCTCTGCTAGGCATTGTTCTTGGTGGCGAAGATCTATCAGTGAAGAAAGCAATGTGTTTCATCCTGTGACGCTTACACGGGATGGTGGTAATATGTACCTTGCAGAAAAAGAAACATTCATATGGGTTATGTGACACTGTTAATGACAAAAGCATGTAGCATGTACTGAGAAATGTTTTAGAAGTGAAATACATAGAATTTGAAGCCCACATGCAATACTATAGAATTTTAAACAAATTTGCTCTAAAAATAGATAAAATTATAATTTTATTTAAAATGTTCAACTACAGGTAAGAAAAATCTGCCATGCGATGCTAAGAGGTTTTCTTTGTTTTCAATTACATTCTTCCTGTATATGCTCTTACTCATATCAGACAAATAGAGAAGAAAGAAAATGTGAAATATAAAAATATGAAATGTGTACTTTTTAAAGTTGTCTCCCAATGTTAATTAAGGTTCTAACAAATTCGATGAAGTATTAGTATAATTACATACCCTGCTTTTATAATGCTTGCATTGTAATTTCCATTTTCCTGACCAATCATTGTGATTAGTCATTTGATTGTTACCAAAGTTCTTCTCTATCTAGAAGCTAAGATACATATTGAAATCCTTTGGAAACTTAGATAAATAACAATAATGAATTATGAAATTACTGGAGATGATGGTGATCAAAAGAATAATAAAATGTAATTACAATAAGTTCCATTTCTTTCTGTTTGATATCAATCCCTTTTGTTCTTAGAATAACATTAAAAAACAGAAGGAAGAAAAACTAACTTAACCATGAATGTCTATAACTCATCTCTTCCTTGTTAGGAAGTAGAAATAGGCCTTACCTATCCAGGGTTGGGTCCATAAGATAGGACCAGTATTTCTAACTCTCTCCAGGCAATTTCCTGATGTCTTGGTACTTGTTTTTCTGCCGTGTCTCTCTTTCTGCCCTCTCTTGTAAGCTGTTGCTCCCATCTTTTTCATTCTTCATAGAAAAGGCAAAAAGATCATAGATTGAAAGGAAAATGATATAGAAATATTTTTGGCCTATTATAATAAATGCAGGTAAATAAATGTATTTGTTTACATATTCATTTTCCTACTTATTACTGGAAAATTAGGGAGACAATAATTAAAATTCTTAAAAAATCTAAGATTAAATATAACTGCAAATATGGGTGGGGGGAGGAATGATGTGTATATTCAATCTTATCATTTCATTTCTAGTATCTGTGAACCCTGTTGTGTTTCCTTGGCATCTAATAAGGAATGAAAATTCTGTTGATATTATTTTAGGGAATGATGACAGAATTTAGGAAGAAGTTTTAGGGGAGTCTTTAAGAAACAGAATCCTTAAAGAAATATATATTTAAACTTCAGTGATACAATTCCCCATTCCACCTCCATTTCCCAAAAGTGTTGCTCTAAGTCAATATTTTTTGCAGGATCAAACTGTAGGTCAACTTTTAGTTTCTCATTTTACAACAAGGACATTTGCACTAGAATGTCTATTGCAGCCCAGTTCATAATAGCCTAGTCGTGGAAGCAGCCCAAATACCCATCAACCCATGAATGGATTAACTAAAAAATTGTGGTATGTGTATACCAAGGAATACTATTCGGCCTTAAAAATGATACAGACTACATCTTTTATGTTCACCTGAATGGAGTTGGAACATATTCTCAATAAAGTATCTCAAGAATGGAAAAAAAAGTATCCAATATGCTCAATAATATTATGAAACCAATATATAATCACTTACACATTTATATGAATGATAAAACACAAATATAGTCTAGAATGAAGGAAGGGGGAGGGCAAGTGGATGGCAGGGGGAGGGCATTTGGTGGGATCTCACCTAATGTGCACAATGCAAGGGTACATTTCAAAATAACTAAGTATATTATAAATGTCTTATCACAAAAAATAAGTAAGTGAGCTGATGGTTATGTTAATCAGTTTGATTTAAGCATTCCATATTGTATATCAAACTATCACATTATACCCCATAACTGTATATAGTTATGATTTAATAAAAATTAAGTTAAAAGAAAAACAAAACAGAAAGTACTTACTGTGATGAGATTACATAAAGGAATATGTGCTTCTAAATTCTTACAAATAAATTTGCTTTGTAGTAAGAGTTCCCCCCAAGTTCTAAAATAATTAGTTTCCTTAATTCTTCCTGTGTGAGAAAACACTGGCATATTTCAATCTATTTAAACTATTTTTTTCCCCTCTAGAAATGATTTATTCCCTCTTTCCCTATTTATTTCAAAGCAGGTGTAGCTCTTGGATCTGAGGGCAGCTGATAGGTTCTAAAGCGATTTGCAAAGGCGCCATTATCCCACTTCTGGTATCTTCCAGCTGTTTGGAACTTTGTTGCCATAAACAAAGGAGGGCAGGTTGCACTCTCCTTTCCCATCTCAATTACTGCAGAATGGATTTCTCTAGCAAGTGTTCTGCATATATCATTCCTCTTCCTTCTATTTCTATGTTCTATGATATTGGAATTGGATTAAAATGAAATTACACTTGGACCAAGGCAAATAAGTCTTTTACGGCCATTTTTTTTTTTTTTTTAAATATGAGCTTCTACAGTGTTTTCTCTCACTGAATTTCTCCCCACTGAAATTAAGGGTCATAATCCTGATATTGCAGTCTTCATTAGCTGCCTCACATCCTGGGCAACATATGTTGTAGTTTCCTTTTTTGTTCTGATAATGAAATTTTAAGGATTTTGTTGTCTGTTAGTTTATCTACTTTAAATTATAAACTGTAGCTTAATAGTTGAATAATTGGCTCTTAAAAGATGTCAGAAATATAGGTTTGAAACAAAGACCTCTTTCGTATTTCATTTTCTTCTATGAACACTCTGATTTTCTGCTAGAAGAATCAGGAAGCAGTAACATGGCTTCTGTTGATGAGAACCCATTTTATAGTTTCCGGTAACTGTCGCTGTCCTCCTGCAGGCTGATTGATACTGAAAATCTAACATTGTGAATGAGAGCTAATAATTATAATGCCATTTACTTGTTTACATTGTATTATGTAATTTTCAAATCTTATCATATCTTTTGTTTCATTTAATTTTTGTGACAGCAGTCTTGTGAATTGGCTGGGTCATTTGCTGGTATTCCCATTTTACCTATGAAAAACTGAGGCTCAGGGGAGGTTAGCTGGCCAGCTTCTTCTTGTAAGGCCAGTATGAGGGAGTGCAGAGGACCAGGTCTTCTGCTTCTTAGATATTGTGCCTGTGGGTTTGACTTTTCTTCTCAAATCTAAACTAAATTCAGTTTATCAATGTCCATCCATAAGGTAGTCTTCAATTTTCTTTAATATTTAGTTTTCTTATTCATTAAGTGGGAATTGACAAGAGTGAGTTTTGTGGATCATTTTAATTTACATATACTCAAATGTATGTATGTTTCTATGTTTTGGGAAAGTTTTGCTCACTAGAAATCCAATGGAGATCCTGAGGACTCTAAAACTACTTTGTTTATTTGAAATGAAGTATTAGTTGTATATTCAAATACCAAATTTT